>NC_039360.1:115469844-115526221 GCF_003573695.1 Papaver somniferum
TTTGAGACAAGAGAAATAAACACAAACTGAAAATAAAAATAAGATAAGTACAAATGGCCATGGTGTAAGTATTTTACCGCATGATTCTTCACAACTTGTATGTCTCGATATCATAAACTCCTTGAACTCTCATCTTAATAATCTTCGCTCTTGTACATAAAGTCTTCAACTTGTAAAAATTCTGCTCCTTGTCTTGTTGCTTTACTTGAATCTGAAATCGGATCATTTCTGTACTGTTGCTTGTAAACCTTGAACGTCTTCAACTTTCCTTCGAATTTGTTATGCTCCTCTTGTTGATGATGATAGTGTTTCTATGGACCTGTTGGTGTAGAGAGAGATAAAGTGGATGGTGCTAACTGCGAACAAGATTACAAGTGGTATGTAAGATAGCAATTCGATGTCACCATCATGATTGATAAAATAGCACTCAAGAGATCAAAATAGTGCTTCTATTGGTGGGAAATTGGGTAGCTCACCATTCTACCCGGAGTTTACGTACGGTGACACACACTCTAAAAGCACATATTTAGACAGGTACAAAGAATTGAAGGTCGGTGCCTCACATTATGTAACATGGGTAGTCTCCACTATAGGGGACCACAACTCTAATACCTAATTCAGTCTGCACCTAATTTGACACTGGGATGGTTAAATCCAACTTTAACTCTCATACAAGTAAGAAACCCGATCATGTTTTCTGTCATCTCTAAGTTCAGTCACTCTTATGAGAATCTCGATGTAATCTTAGCGACATGTATACTATGTGACTCTAAACTAACCACAAGTTGGAGTTTGTTTATTCACTATTTTACACAAAAGTTGAAAAAAATGAAAAATTTACAATGCAAATGCTTAACCACTCCCCCACACTTAAACTTTACATTGTCCTCAATGTAAAATTTAGTCATTCAAAGTAAAGTTCAAGGTGGGAAATTCCGCAAATGATATGCAAAAACAAAGATAAAATGCTTAAAAATAAAAATATAAAGATAAAGATACAAAACCGATGGGTTTCCTCCCACTTAGCGCTTGGTTTAAAGTCATTAGCCCGACTTGCAAGACGAATTCTCCATACACCAATAATCGGAAAAGTTGGGGATCCACCCATAGCACCTGTTTTGCAAACACTAGCTTCGCACACATATTAGTAATATAAAACAGAAATGAAGCTATTAGCCGATAAAAGTTTCCCCCACACTTATTCTTGTCCACACTTGGAAGTGAGTAAAGAATATAAAATTCAGGAACTTCCACGGTTTATTGTTCCAAAACCTGCATAGTATGAGAATCAAGTATCTATAATGGCGGAAATCGAGAAACAAAGTCATTCAACAATATTCTCGAAGCACATACATTCAAACCAATAAGAGGTAAAGGAGAAGAAACAATATGCAAAGGGTTAGACAAACCTATCACAATCTCTTGTATCACGGAATCCTCTTCATCCTTTAAAAAATCAAGTGAATTATTCACCTCTTGTATATCATGGTCCTCTATCAAACCTTGCAACCATTCTTCATCCGTTTCTACCTTAACTAAATTCTCGGCATTAACATCATCATTACAATCCTTTGCAAGCTCAATTGGGTCTTCTACAATATTGGTCATAACTGTCTCATTCTCAACACACTCGTCATCATTAGACTCAAACCATGTTGCAAGGAAGTTTTGTAAAACACTAGTTTCATCATACTCATGTACCTTTTTAATAGGTGTTTGATCATTATAAAGATCAAGAGTTGAGTCAACTACACAAATGTCATCAAATATCTCCAAAGGTTGATCCTTTTCAACACAATCATCTTCATTTTCAGACTCACCATAATAAGAATCGTCGTCAGTTTCCCAACCTTTATCACGACGCCGTTTAAGTTCCATCTGTATGGTCCTACTAATTTCTTCAACAAGCTCTTCTGAGTCTCCATTATCTTCCAACTTGTATAATTTTTGTGCAAGTTTCCTGACGTTCACACGCTTACCTCCATTAACTACAATGGCTTCTCTTTCCCATGACTCTTCCCTTTGAATGGTTGAATGATCATAACTACGATCCGGAGTTGGGTAAGAAAAAGTGTTGCAGAAATCAGTTTGTGCGATGTTCAATCCATTTATAGCATTCATACATCTCAGATAAAGAAAATTGGAAGTAGAATTGTCCCACCTAGGTGCTTGACTTACATACCCACTGCAAGGTTGTTGTTGGTATGTATGAAAATCACCATAAGCTCTTGGATATTGATCATAGTCAATAAATTGGTTCCGATCGTATTCCGTAGATGGTGGGCAATCGTCATTGTGTTGAGGATGTTGAAAACCGTATCCATTGCTCCAGTATGCTCCTTCCATGTGACAATAAGTACCTGAAACAAGAGTTCCCAAAACTACGTCAAAAACAGAAAATAATAAAAAATAAAAACAAAACTAAAAATAAGAAACCAAAAACAAGTGACAACCGCTGCCTCCCCGGCAGCGACGCCAAAATTTTGATCACTGTCGTATGCGTCAAAAATAATATTACTTTCTCACAACTTAAAATATATAATATATCAAGGGTAAGAAAGGATCGTTCCCACAGAGAGGACTAGGTTGTCAATATGTTTTGGTATCTTAAGCAAACAATGGGGGGATGTTTTGTTTTTATGAAACTAAAAATAAATAAAAGCAAACAATAAAGGTAGACGAATCAAATAGAGGATGAGAAAATATTGGTTACGGATTTCATCTTCATTCACAAACACGTTTTCTACACAATAACTAGAATTGATATTTTAATCTCAACTTTTATCAAAGGCCCTAGGATACCTTGATCGCAAGAATATCCCGCTAATTTCCTCTTATCATCAACAAACACATTAAAAAATACGAATATGATTTCTACCTAAGAGAACAACCTAACGTGTAAAAGCACTAATCAAGTTTAATTCCCTAGATGCATTAAGTTTTATGAAATCAGGCCAATCAATGCAAACGAACGTGTAAAAGCACTAATCCGTTTTAACAAAGGTTATAATCCACTTGTGACTACTAGGATGTATCACTACAAGCAATAATCACAATTATGCTACTTGTATTCAAGGTGTATCACGATTACGTATAATAAACCATAAACTAGCAATAAATATGATTACGAGTTCTACCAATTTGCAACTTGACAAAAATAACAATCAATCATACATGGCGATATTTCTAGCGAATCATAATCGACAAAATATGGAGACAAAACTAATTTATTGAATAAATATCATGGTTGGAACTCCAACTTATTCCTTAACCAAAAGAGAATTATCTAAACATGTGAGTGGAGTTCATAACAAGAAGGAAAATAAAACCTATCATGTTTCTAAACCCTAGAACAAAGTATAAGAAGAGATGATAAGATCCAAGTTGAATAGAGAAAGGTTTTCTTTTATATCCTTCCTTATGTGACCAAGTAAGTTTAGGTCACGGGAAAAATTGAATCTCTGAAAGCCCATCAGTCAGGTCCAAGTCCATCTAATTAAGTACTGGATCGGTGACTAACTTACTGATTTGACTCGCCTGAACACCGACTCAGACGGAGTTTCCTCTGTTTCTGTGCGATTACCGACCAAATTCCTGGCCATTCTTTCAGTACCTGCGTCTGTATCAATCCTAGCATTCATCTACTCATACACATTAGCTTCAAACCTCAGTAGCATTGGTCTGTCTTGTCTTGCTTATCTCGCAGGTTCACCAGTAACTCCATTCCGTGCTGCAATCTCGCACAATCCACCACCTCCAATTCACCCTGCAGCTTCAACTGCAACATAACTCTACCTGCACCAGTTGCATTGCAGCTGCTATTCCATCCATACACAACCCATTTTATCAGACTCACTGCCATTCAAGCCCAAGACATCCACTCATTTCACAACTGCTCTGTCACATACTGTAAGCATTACAGTTCAACCAAACAAACACGACCAGCTTTTGTACCTGCAATCTCAGCTTCCTGCAATCCATTTACCCATTCTGCACTCTCTCTTCTCAGGTTTCTTGCTTAATTCTCAGGCACTCAGCTACAGCTGCTATTTCCACCTGCAATCACCTGCAACTCGAGCCATATCCCTTTTCTTCCCATCTCAAGAACTCGCCAGCAACAGAACCACATCAATTTACATCCTCAGCTTCGTCACTTGCAATTTCAGCTCTTGTGTTATGATAGACGCATTTATGTGTCTAATTTGTCCTCAATGAATTCTAGACTTAATAGAACTTAAAAATATAGAAAACTTAACTCAAAATTGATTTCAGGTGATTAGAAGCATTGGAATTAGGTCATTCTAGTGGTACTAGTGATAGAATAGAGCCTTTTTGGGAAGACCATACTGTTGAAGAGCAAGCCAATGCTCTTTATAACAACACTAGATTCGATAACCGTCAGAAGTTTGACCCTTATTCGGAAACCTATAACCCTGTCTGGAGAAACCATCCCAACCTTTCTTGGTCTAAGGGCCAGAATCAAGGTCAGTCTAGTAACTCTCAAGCTCCCCTAGGTTTTGGCTATCCTAAGAATCCTTCAGCCCCGGCACAGTTTCAGAACCCTTCGGATAAGAAGATTATGAGTTTAGAAGAGTCTCTTGCTTTGTTAACTCGTAACACTATGCAGTTTCAGCAATTTGTTGCTCAAGGTTTTGAATAAAATAAGAGAATAGGTTACGCTAACTCTCAGGCTATTTCCGAGTTGAAAACCCAGGTTATTCATATAAATGAGTCTTTAAGAGAAAGAGGTAAGTTTCCTAGTCAAACTCAACCAAACCCTAGAGGAATTAATGAAATAGGTGAAAGACCATCCGATCATGTAAATGCTATTAAAACCCTTAGAAGCGGTAGAGAGATAGACAACAAGGTTTCCATGCCTAATAGTAAACATGCTGTAGTTCACCCTTCTGAGCCAGAGAATGAGAAGACTGATGGCTTTGTTCCCAGATCCCCGTTTCCCCAGCTGCTAGTTCCGACTAAGAGGGAATCCAACTTTAATGATATATTAGAGGTTTTTAAGCAGGTTATTATCAACCTACCGTTGTTGGATGCGATTAAGCAGATTCCGGCTTATGCCAAGTTCCTTAAGGACTTGTGTACACGAAAGCGTAAGCTTAATGTCCAAAAGAAAGCCTTCCTATCTAGTCACGTGAGTTCCATTATTCAGAATACCACTACTCCTAAGTATAAAGACCCAGGGTCCCCTACCATTTCTTGCACAATAGGTAAACACCGTGTTGAGAAAGCTTTGTTTAACTTAGGAGCCAGTGTGAATTTACTTACATACCATGTGTACCTTAAGCTAGGACTTGGTGAGATGAAACCTACCCAGATGACACTCCAGTTAGCTGATAGGTCCGTTAAAATTCCTCGTGGTGTGATCGATGATGTTCTTATTGAGGTCGACAAGTTTATTTATCCAGTGGATTTTGTTATCCTAGATACCCAACCTGTCCCTGACCCAGAGAACCAGATACCGGTGATTTTAGGTCGCACATTTTTAGCAACATCCAATGCGATCATTAACTTTCGAACTGGTATTATGAATTTGTCTTTTGGTAATATGACTATTGAGCTGAACATCTTTCACATTAGTAAGCTACCCCAGGAACTGGACGACTCGAGCGTAGAAGAAGTGAACATGATATGCACCTTAGTAGAGGAGTCATTACCAAACACTTTGATAGAAGATCCATTAGAGAAATGCCTAGCTCACTTTGGGATTGATTTTGATGATGATGATGATGTGATTAATGAGGTGAATGCTTTGTTAGATTCAACCCCTTTGTTAGACACTAGTAATGGATGGAAACCTAAGTTCAAACCTTTACCCGTTCCCGAGTCTACTCTAGTTCCTTCGTTGGAAAAGCCTCCAAAGTTGGACCTTAAACCATTACCAGATACCCTGAAGTATGTGTTTTTAGGCTCCTCTGAAACTTTACCTGTGATTATAGCATCCGACTTGGATAGTGATCAGGAAAGTAGGCTAGTGATTGTCCTTCAGAATAACAAGGAAGCTTTAGGGTGGACCATAGCAGACATTAAGGGTATAAGTCCTATTGATTGTATGCATCATATTTATTTAGAGAGTGACACCAAACCTTCTAGGGAGATGCAACGTCGACTGAACCCTAATATGAAAGAAATTGTTCGAACCGAGGTTCTGAAGCTGTTAGATGCAGGCATTATCTACCCCATTTCAGACAGTAAGTGGTTCAGCCCCGTTCAGGTTGTTCCCAAGAAATCCGGTATTACTGTAGTCCAGAATGATAACAATGAGTTAATCCCAACCCGAATGACCACGAGTTGGCGTGTCTGTATTGACTATAGAAAATTGAACAAGGTAACTAGGAAGGACCACTTTCCCCTTCCCTTCATCGACCAAATATTAGAGAGATTAGCTGGACGTAGACATTATTGCTTTTTAGATGGATACTGCGGTTATAATCAGGTTCCTATTTCCCCAGAAGACCAAGAGAAAACCACTTTTACCTGTCCCTTTGGTACCTTTGCGTATAGACGCATGCCTTTCGACCTATGTAATGCCCCTGCGACCTTTCAGCGTTGTATGATGAGCATATTTTCTGACATGGTAGAACGGTTCTTAGAGGTCTTTATGGATGATTTTTCAGTGTTTGGTTCGTCTTTCGATGAGTGCTTGCATCATTTGTCATTAGTTTTGAATAGGTGTAAGGAAAATAATTTAGTGCTTAATTGGGAGAAATGTCACTTCATGGTTCGTTCAGGAATTGTTCTAGGGCATATCGTATCTTCAAAGGGTATAGAGGTAGATATAGCCAAAGTTGACCTTATTAAAACTTTACCGGTCCTAAAAATCGTGAAAGGTATTAGGTCATTCTTAGGGCATGTTGGTTTTTATCGTCGATTCATTAAGGATTTTAGCTTGATTTCTAGACCTCTTTGCAATTTGCTTGCAAAAGATGTTAAGTTTGTCTTTGATGATGCTTGTTTAGAGGCTTTCAAGAAGCTTAAAACTTTACTCACTACCGCCCCCATAGTCCGGGCACCCAACTGGAACCTACCCTTTGAAATCATGTGCGATGCTTCAGATTATGCTATTGGTGTTGTGCTAGGTCAGCGAGAAAACAAGTTACTTCATGTAATTTACTATGCTAGCAAAACTCTGAATGATGCCTAGTTGAACTATACCACTACGTAGAAGGAACTATTAGCCATTGTGTTTGCCTTAGACAAGTTTAGACCCTATCTCTTAGGTTCTAAGATCGTAATATATACTGATCATGCTTCTTTGAAATATCTATTGTCTAAGAAGGATACAAAACCTAGATTGATTAGGTGGATCATGTTGTTACAAGAGTTTTCTCCGGACATTAGAGACAAAAAGGGTGCAGAAAATGTAGTAGCATACCACTTGTCTAGACTTGTTGTGGATACCCTTAATGATTCCCTTCCTATAAGGGACAACTTTCCTGATGAACAATTGTTCTTTGTTACCCAATTACCTTGGTATGCGAATATAGTGAACTATCTTGTTACTGGTCGAATGCCCCGACATTGGGGTAAACAAGAGCGTTCTAGATTTTTAGCTGAGGTTAAGCACTTCTTTTGGGATTATCCTTATTTGTTTAAGTATTGTCCAGACCAGATTATTAGGAGATGTATACCTGAGAGTGACCAGTCCAGTATTATTTCCTTTTGTCATGATCATGCGTGTGGGGGTCACTTTAGTTCTAAGAAGACTGCTGCTAAGATATTGCAATGTGGATTCAATTGGCCTTCGTTGTTTAAAGACTCCCACAGTTACTGTGTTACTTGTGAACGTTGCCAGAAATTAGGAACCATTTCCCGTAGGAACATGATGCCCTTGAACCCTATTTTAGTTGTCGAGGTCTTTGATGTGTGGGGTATTGACTTTTGGTAACCTATACATCCTTGTCGCTGTTGACTATGTCTCTAAGTGGATTGAGGCGGTTGCGTGTAAAACCAATGACCATAGGGTTGTGATTGATTTCTTGAAAAATAATATTCTTACACGTTTTGGTACACCGCGATCTATAATTAGTGATGGTGGGTCGCACTTTTGTAATGGACCTTTTAGGCTTTTGATGAAGAAATATGGTATTACACATAAGGTAGCTACCCCGTATCATCCACAGACTAGTGGTCAGGTTGAGGTTTCCAATAGGGATATAAAACGTATATTAGAGAAAACAGTTAATCCTAATCGGAAATACTGGTCGTCTAGGCTTACTGATGCCTTATGGGCTTACAGTACTGCGTTTAAGACCCCCATTGGAATGTCGCCTTATCGGATTGTGTATGGCAAGGCATGTCATTTACCTGTCGAGTTAGAACATAAAGTTTATTGGGCTGTTAAGCAGCTAAACTTTTCTCTTGACAAGGCAGGAGCCCATAGGAAACTCCAGCTCAATGAGTTGGACGAGATTCGTATTGATGCTTACGATAGTGCGAAGGAGTATAAGAACAAAATGAAACTTGTGCATGATAGAAATATTTTAAGGAAGTCATTGTCTCCAGGTCAAAAAGTTCTTATGTATGATACCCGCTTGCATCTTTTTCCTGGGAAGTTACGTTCTCGGTGGACGGGTCCTTTTATTGTTCGCACTGTCTTTCCTCATGGAGCTGTTGAGATCGAGACACCGGATGGTAGTAGTTCTTCGAAGGTTAACAGTCAGAGATTGAACCCCTTTTTAGAGCCCTTTCCAACAGGTGATGTTGAGGAGGTCCCTCTGGAGGACCCTGTTTACCCTTGATTGACCATCGAGGCGATTGTATGTTGTATATTAGTTTTTGATTTCTCTCTTCACCCAGGTACTATCTTTCCGACTTCTCTCTTTACTGATTCCTCATGATACTTTACTTTTTGGTATTGCTCTTTCATTAGAAACATTGAGGACAATGTTAGATTTAAGTTTGGGGGTGGGGAAGAACTTTTTAGTTGCACTTTTGAAACTTCTAGCGTCACATGGTACCCGGTTAGCTAAGTTTACATACTGTTTCTCACCGAAAAGATAGAAATTGGAATGCTAGGGATAACAACCTTTTGAGACATTAGAGAAAAAGACATTGAGATCCTTGAAATTCAGGAGAGAACTTGTTCCTTTTAGAGGGTAACCGTGATGGACCTAACCATACATGATGGAAAGGCAAGTAGGTCCGGAAATGTCAGAAAGACAAAGCAACCTCACAATGTAGTCTTAGTTACTGGATTGCGACTCTCTCTCAGTAGAAACTTATCATCATCAACAAGCGGAGCGACATCAAAATCTATGAAGAAAGTTGAAGACGTTTTAGGTTTAGAAGCAACAATAGAAAAGAATAATTCAAAAATCAAAGTTGAAGTTATAAGAGCAAATGATATAAGTTGTTAGAATCCATGATACCAAGACATCACAAGTTGCAAAGATCCAAGTTTTGAAAGTCCTTCTCTCATGGCCATGTAAATTGTTGTCTTGTAATTTTTGTTTCCAAAAAAAAAAAAAAACAAATGAAAAATGAAAAAAATCATCGTTACGTTTTGTTCAATAAGGCCAAAGAGAAGTAGAAATTTATAAGTCAAGCAAGAAATCGAAGAGAAGAGTTAATTGTCAAGGTTTTATGAGGTTCGATAGTTTATCATCAACAATTGAAGACCGAAGAAGACGTTGTTTCTACTGAGCACTATGAGAGAGTCGAAGAAAGATACATTTGGTTGCTTTGTTAGTCCGCTTTCAATCTGGCACAAGATCTTTCTAGCACTGGTTTAACTCATCACACGTAATTAGTCCAGCTGTGTAGCAGATGTCCCTCTCATCTTTATCTCTCTCCTAATCTTATCCAGCTGTAAAGCTGCGGACGCATCTTACAATGTTTATCTAGCTGTGTAGAGGATATCTCTTTATCTAGCAGTGTTGCGGATGTGTCTCCCCTTTTCTTCAGTCAGCTTTAGAGCTGACACCTTTAATTTCTCTGGCATTCTAGTTACTTGGAGATAGGTTGAGAATATGTATGTCCTCATAGCTCTTTGGATACTTGTGACCAATTAGAAGTCATGGTTTTGTGGGTACACCTCTGGTAAACCCTCCCGAGATTAACTCGGTTTTATTTTTTATTAGTTTTGCTCGAGGACTAGCAAATAATAAGTTTGGGGGTATTTGATAGACGCATTTATGTGTCTAATTTGTCCTCAATGTTTCATATTGTTGGTACTCGTTTTCGTCCTTATTATGGTGTTTTGTGTATTTTTAGGTATTTTTGGAAAATAAATATTGTTGGAAAAATCGGCTCGAAAAATCACTCGGAACACCCCCAGAGGACACTTGCTATACGGAGCCCATATTTGGTTAAGGGGCACCTCAATTACTAAGGGGCACCCCAAAAAGGCAGCTGCTATTCGCACCCCACAACTGGTTAGGGGGACACCATCTTCTTCATTTGAAACTTAAAAATTGGCGGGAAAAATGTGGCAGCTCTCTGAGAATGTTTCGATCGAAATTTGAAGATGTTCTAGGTGGACTAAAGGGCTGAAACTTCATGGGTAGTTGTGATATGTCATAAAAGAGCTGGTATGGGTGTTTGTTTCGATCAAATTTGGCTGGAAAATCCGTGACAAGGAATCAGGGCAGCCCGTGCATGAGAAGAATAGTTCACGGGGTTTGGAAGATTTATGCGTGTTCTGCTCGTGTATGATGACTCTAGCAACACTCTGGACCGTGAAGAAGATAAATGAGGAGATTTTGCAGCTGTAGAAACACGTGAGAAGCTAAAACAGGGAAGAAAATATTCCCAGAATATTTTTATTCACTGCCGAGTTTAATGAAAATTTGTGAGAGTTATGGCGTGATATTTTGCTGCTGTTGAGTATATATAGGGTGAGGGGATCATAGATAAGGGGGACGGAGAGATTGGGAGAGAAAAAGAGCACCACAGAGCGAAAAATCAAATTTGCAGAGCAGCCATTTCTGCTGCTGCAAAACTGAAGAACACGAAGAACGGACCTGCACCAGCAGTCATTTTTGAACAGCGACAACAACTCATTCTGTGGGTCGCAGTTTACAGGCAGACTTAAAAACGCAACAGCAACAGTAACGGCTCTTTGTAACGTTTTTTGCAACAGTTAGAAGCGTTGCAAATCCGATTTTTATTATAATTCTCCCTTATTCATCATTTGTAACCCTTTAAGCATAAATGAAATCAACTTTTGAGCGTGTTTCCAACATGATGAGCGGCTAATTCTCTCGTAACCAAGGCAATGGATGAAGCTATTCACACATGAACAATGGGTAACTATTTCATTTTCTCTAATATTTAATTATAATTCACTCAATCACTGCTTTTGCAGAGTTCTTAAAAGTTTACATAATTTTCTTCATCAGTTGTGATTCAATTAGATAGGTTATGCTTTGGTTAGATAATCTATGCTTAGGGGATACAATTAATTTTTGAGAATATGTTTGATTATTTGTGGATTAAGAAATAAAGGATTAAAAGGATAATTAGAGTTATGAAATATTTGACATCATTCATGTGTAATAGTGGATTCTAGTGTCTTGGTTATTTTCCAATCACCTGAAATCAATTTTGAGTTAAGTTTTCTATATTTTTAAGTTCTATTAAGTCTAGAATTCATTTCCTTCACAAGCCTCAACGAACTCTTTACTACAACATCATTGAAAATACCATCATATTAGCTGCGGCTTCAACTGCCGTAGATTCCTCAACTCACAGACTCAGTAATTCCCTCCATCTCGGCTTCATTGCAGCGCCACTTCTGTAGTATCTTCAACAGTTCCACCAACACCACAGACCCTTGTAACCACCACAGTTCTTCTAAGCATCCAGTCCACACCAATCTCAACTATTTGAGCTTCAATTCCACCACTGCACAGCTGCACCTACCAATTATAAGTCATGCCCTAAACTCCTCAACGCAACCAACTGCAGCTGCACCAACATCTTAACTCGCAATTCCAATTCAACCCAGCATTAACAGACATAACCTCAAGCCTGTAATCCAACTTCTCCTTTCGCAGCTCTGCACCTGCACAAGCTAGTATTGCTTCAACTTCATATCACCTTCATTAGCTCAGAATCATAATCAACTTCTTCTCTGCTGAGTGCACCAGAATTGCACCTGTAACACCACAACCCATTCTAAACAGCACCACCAGTTCCGCTTGACTGCAATCTCTGTCATTCCTCTTTAGCTCTCAGCCGTGACTGCACTCCAATTCAGCAGCAACTCTAACTCCAACCAACACCACAGTGACATATCCTTCTCTGCACTACTGCCACCAAAAACTGCAGATGCGAGTACTCTCTGCAACGTTTCTTACTGCCATAACCAGACTCCATTCATTTCTACCAAGTACAATACCATCTCAGGAAAACCTGTAACTGTAACTAGCTGAACCCATGAATCAACATCATCAAGAACCCATCTCGGCTTTTGAACTGCACCACCAATGCCTCCGCTATCTCTGCAGCTTCAACTGCCAATTCATTGCTATATCATCTCAGCACCACCTGTAGCTGCTCACTGGCCATCATTGGCGACATTAACACACCGCCATTGCAACCATCTTTCCACCAAATTCATCCACCAGTGACTCAAATCCATCTCCACCTTTGAAGCAGCACTCAAACAACAGTAACAAATCACCATTTTCTTTATTATCTCGGCTTCAAGATCAGAATCAACCCGTTTCAGCAGAAGCCCTAGTTTTCAATTTCTAACTTCAATTTCTTCTTAGATTTGTTCTTCACTGGAACCCTAACTTCAAGCTCATCTTGAACAGCAACAACCTCAATCCCTCAATCTGCTTGTCTTCTATCTCACAGCCAACCTACACATACATCTAATTCACTCCAAATCCATTGTAACCACCAGCAGATTCGATCGAAACCCCATCTAAATCTTCTCGTTCTTCTCAGTATCAAAACCACTCCCAGATTCAACACGTGAGATCCCCTTTCTCTCTTGTTCACAGTAAATTCTTCGTCTCTGTAACATCTTCCATGTCTCATTGGTGATGAACTGAACGCAATTTCTCTCGTCGTTACAACAGCCATCTCTCCTCTCACAGCTTTGATCATTTCTCTTTCTTTCTCAATTTCAGGTGCAACTATGTCCTCTCTAAATTTCAGATAGATGTAATGAAAAGAACAAATCTCCGATTAAGGGTTATGTACTGAAACTGGCACGGCTATAGGCACCCAGTGACTCAGATAAGGGCTGCACATAATTCATTTAGCATATCAGTTTCAGGAAACCGACTGCCTAATGGCTTCCTAGCTCAACTGTCAGTTGCGCGGAACTGACATCTAATTCTTCATTTCCTTTGGTGCATAATCTTAGCTTGCTCCAAGTATCACTCGTCCGTGAATTGACCTTTATTGTTCCAAATGGACAATTTCTCTTTCTTCTGCTCCAAATGACTCCAAAGTACCTAAATACTCAAAAGTAAACATAAGATACATAATTCACAAAAAAACTCGCCAAGAAAGCATAAACAATAGATAAATATTAAGGCGTTTACAACACCTATCATGATCCTAATTACATGGATAAGCAAAACCGTGATAAAGGAAACACTAACAACTCACCAAAAAAGTGGCTGGGGACTACACACTATTCGGTAACATCCTGTAGTTACTACTTCTGGGTTCTCCTCCTCGAGGACTTTCTTCGATTTCCGTGAAGTCTATATCAATCCAGGTCTCGCTACACGACCATTCTTTGGAAAAATTAACGAAATAATTAAGAGGCAATTATTATGTCTCTATAAAAGTCATAAGAAGAATACTTACTTGTGAACATCCTGGGAGTACTTTTCGTTTATCACCACTGGAAGGATACTTCAACCTTGGTCGCTCAGAAACCATCTCAACAGAAGGAGGTTATTGTACCGGAGTTTGAGCAGCCATTATAAAATCATATAAACGATCAAGTTTCTGATTCCAGAAAGTTACATAACCTGGAGTTGCATAGGCGACCCGGTCAGAGCAAGGGTACAGATATTCACTCCCACTCAAATATGTGCAATCTAAAGAAGCAATAAGTTGGTCAACCGATGGTTTTTCTTTCCGAACATTCGGGACACACTGATCAAGACCCATTTTCCGAGCTGCTCTATCAATGTTATATTCCTCCACCAGAAATTTCCCATGTATTACTGATACTAAGTAACCAGGAGTACAACTCAGTATGAAGGATCTCTCATTGTCGCTCAGGTCTACACCAGATTCTAAAGTAGCATTCTCTTCATCGTCATTGAAAGTGATCAACTGTGAGACAAAAGGAGGAATTGACACCCAAGGATGAAAACTAAACTCAGAATCATTGTCTAAGACACTGGTGAGGCGTTTCTTGTGTAGAGGATTCTTAGTAGACCACCACATAATACTGGCATTATCCTTCTCAGAAAGAATGTAACGAGTATCGATGTTCGGTCCTTGTAAGATGCTACGAGGAATTGGCGCATAATTCTTGAAGTGCTCCCATAATAAGGCTTGGAAAAACATTGTATGAACATATGTTTCGACTTTCAGAAAACCATTGGAAACACTGGAATCCACGACCAAGGAATCTAAATTGGAGAATAGTGAACCCAGGAATAGACTACCAACGGGAAGTTTCTCACCTTGAGCTATTTTAATGGCAAAAGAAATCACGAATGGATTCATCAAGTTTCTATTATCTTCAAATACATCTCTGGATAACCACAAACCCAAGAAAGTAGCAATATTTAATATGCCATTCACAAGTATTTCAGGAGCTCCATCTCTCGGCCACCAGTGCTTCAACCATTGAGCATAACAAGATTTGATAGATAATTTGTTAATATCATGCATTGTAGCTGTCAAGACATCAAATATTGCATTCTCGTCTGCCGAAAGTGTTGCAGGGAAATTACCCGTGACAGGAAGATGCAATAAAGCAACCACGTCCTCTAAAGTGATGGTAAATTCTCCCGACCTTCATATGAAAGTATGAGTAGGAACACACCAGCGAGCGGTGAAAGTCACTATACCTCTCACATCATGGCAAACCGAAAAATATCCAGCTGCTTGAATAGATCGTGTCACCTGTGCACGATCCAACATGGTTCTCACATGACTATACCCCAACATATGTCTTTTCCATCCGGAAAAGTCTGTTAAAGGTTTTCGAGAAAGCTTGAAGTCTATGTGTGAACCAGCATAATGTCTTCCTTGTAGAAAAAATCGAATAGTCGCTCGAGGAGACACCAATTTTCTCTGAACAATATCCATGGGATCTATGAGAAGACGAAACGAGGAACCTGAGAGACGTTTTTCAGGCCTATATTGAACCACAAAGAAATCGTCATCAGTGTTTGGAATATTCTTTGTTCCAGCTGTTTATTCTTCTTCTTCGTCAACAGAAGTTCTATCTACAGAGTTATCATTTCCTGAGGTTGCATCTGTGGAAGTATCATCTCTGGAAGCATCATCTTTGGAGGTGCCATCGTGAGAATCAGTTATCTTTGCAAAGTTGTTGTGACATCCATAAGACATTTCTACTTCAGCACATCATTCAACAAAATAATGGATCATGGAACGAAAGTGTGCATCTACAAAAATGGTAATTTTCAGCTCTTACCTATTTACAACTTCACTAGCGGTAGTGACTATGACGTAAAAAACTTCGAAAACTTGCTCGTTCCTTCGAACCTGCAGAGACGAGCAAAATTCACTATTCAAAATCAAGACTTGATTTTTCATAAAACTGTGAGCAATTCACATAATTTTCACCATGTGAGCGATTACACAATCTTCACCGTGTGAGCATTCACTGATTTTCTATTGTGTGAGCATACACTATTAAATCAAAAAATTCATACAAACAATATTTTATCAAAATTGTTTACTTCTAGCAATTGTTGAAAATCAAATTTTGATTTTACATAAACTTTAAATTATATATTTAAAAAGAAATGTGAACATGTCACGTAAAGTTTTTAAAAAAATCGTGTATTACTCACGTAAACAAAAACAAAAAAAAAATCGCTCGAACGAGCGTTTGTTTATCAAATGGGTCTTTTTCTATTTTTACAAAGGTCCATATATTCCAAATAAATTTTGTTCTCGTGAAAACTCATAAACAAAATTCTATCATTAGACGCAGGTCTATTCAAAAAAAAAATCTCATAAGCTCAGGGATTATCGTTCGTTTCCTAAACCGGCAGACGGAGGGACGGACGTCTGTTTACTGAAAAACAAAATTTTCATAAAACTTACGCATGCATGAAAACATATGAGATTCTTTTATTTTTCCATGAACAACTCATGAACTTAAATTTTGTTTTTACCTGGTCGATGTCGTCGCCGGAATTTGGCCGGCGGTGATCAACGGTTGTCGGCAGCGGGAGCACCGTCAAACTTTTTGTTCCTTATGGACGTGAGGGAGATGAAGAAGGATGGTCGGTCGGTCAAGGGAAAATTTGAAAAAGAATTTAGGGTCTCTTCCCTTTTATATCAATTTTATTTCCAAAAACCTAATAAAACAAGGATTTCCTTTTTTGGGCCGGGACCGTAAACACTAAACCGACCAAAACTAGACGTATGACCGTCCAAACCAGCAGTGCCTCGTCTCTCCGTACTCATGAGATGAAAATCTATCATACTGTCAGGGTCCTTACCTGTTCATTTTCTCGTACATGACATCATTGGAGCAAATCGGGGATTCTGAAAGAAAAAACCTTTGTACGACTAAGATTCAACCACTTATCTTGTCTACGGAAAATCACCATCTAGTGCTTACCGCGGAACATGACCGTCCCTCACTAAGCAGGGGACTTACTGTTGATGGTGGATTTTCGACAAAGGTCAAAATCGTAAAATCATGATACTGCATGTTTCTGACCCGGCTTTAGGAATGTATGTGGCGATTCATATTTTATGATCCATGAAACGTTTCACGATCTCTGACTGCGCGAACACTCCTCTCAGAGCTATGATGAATATGTTTCTCGAAAGGCCTCCCAGCTGACCGTTCGATGCTTCACACATTTCATCATCACCCCCACATAGAATCTTAATGATTGGGCGGTTACCTAGACATAATGTTTGTTAGAGAGCTTAACGCCTTCAGGGCATCGCGTTGCACGTTGTTCCCTGACTACGTAGAGAGCACGTGTATAGAATCTTGATTTTTGGGAGGTTCCCTAGACATATTGTTTGTTAGAGAGCTTAACGCCTTCAGGACGTCACGCCGTTCGTTGTTCCCTGACTATACACCTCCCAGAACGAATATGATGCTTCAACTATCTCATATCTCGATTCTGCAAATGGATTAATTCTACCGTGTCATTCGCCAACTGAATTCCTAGAAAATAATTTATTATATCTCAATAATCCGTTCCATGGCTGATCCCCAACTAGATTCCATGGATTAGTAATAGATAACCATTTTATCTCATTACTCCGTTCCTTGAATCCCTAGATGGATTCCATGGATTAGTAATAGATACTGAACCCATTCTATTACTTCGTTTCATGAATTATTCTCAATTGAATTTCATGAATTAGTAATAAATATTCAACAATCGGGCGTCTGGGCCATCACCGAGTAAGCCCCGAGAAAATGGTGCAAGTGTACTTGACAATAATGCACGAACGAGCACCCGAATGCACGAACGATCATTCAAAAATATGGACGAACGAGGAACTTATGAAGGAAAATAATAAAATAAATAAGAGGCGTGAGACCGGATCCGTCGGCAGACCGGTCATGCCGCCGTGGCCGGTCTCCTCTTCCATTATTTTATTTTATTTTAATTTGTTTCCCTCATCTCATGGAAACTCCTTCATTTGAGCAAACTCCCTCGTATGAGCGAAACTCTTAGTTTCTCCATACTTTCATCGAACAAAAATAGGGAAAGGTGTCACGGGACCGGGCCACCTAGCCGGCCGGACATTCCCTAGATGTGGCCGGTCCCACACCTTACAATCCCTTATTTTCTCGTATTATTATTTCCAACATCTCATGGAACTCCATCATTTGAGCGAAAACCCTAGTTTTTCTTTCTCAAATATTGCTCAAAGCATGAAAAAGCCAAAAAGTCAAATGGTCACATGACCGACTAGGCTACTCATGCCAATTATTAAAATATATATATATATTTAATATTTTCAAAATATTGATCGCACGAGCAAAGTTCTACTTGCTCATTCGAGCAAAATCGAGAGTTTCGGTCAAGATCAAACTCTTCTGAAAATCCAAAATATTGCTCAAACGCGCACCAGAAAATACCAAAACTCTTAGGACTGAGACACGAACACTATGGTGACACGGCATGCTATCTTGAACGACCAAGGCCGTCCCTAAGGCTTTCAACGAGCCGGTCCCACACATCTTCATAATTTTGACCTAATTTGCTATCAATTATTCGTATTGGGTCCAAACTCTCTTCAACCAACTTGAGACTCGCTCAATCGACCGTCAACTGGTCCCACGACCACCAAGGGCCGGTCCTATGACCCCTTGGTTTGTCCCTCATCTCTCCATAATTAGGTTTTACTACCTAACGCTCGCACGAGCAATATTTAATAAATGATTAAACCAATATTTGATCATTCGTTCACCAACTGGTCAACAAAGAACTTTGGTGCATGCTTACTCGAGCACTTGGGCACTACATGGTCGGCCATCATCCCATGTAGCCGGTCATGAAAAAGCGGGGGTCTAACAACCACACCCAATATTTCGCTTAACAATATGTATGGAAAAATTCCAATATACTTTTAAGAGAATCAACTAGACAGTCAAAGTCAATCTTAATCAATGTATATCAAAGAGTTGTATCTCACTTTCTCGATTCAATACTTACTCAAGCAAATAGAAATCTGCGAGTCTAATTGAATACAAAAGAAATTACTTGAACGATACCAAAGACCAATGTTCAAGGATCAATCAATTTCAATCAACAACCAAAGGTTGGATTTCCCAATTGATCGATTCAATGCACAACCTATGGTATTTCAATTATATAACCAGATATAATGCGGAAAAGACATAACACAGACACCAGAAGTTTTGTTAACGAGGAAACCGCAAAAGCAGAAAAACCCCGGGACCTAGTCCATATTGAACACACACTGTATTAAGCCGCTACAGACACTAGCCTACTACAAACTAACTTCGGTCTGGACTGTAGTTGAACCCCAATCAATCTCACACTGATCCAAGGTACAGTTGCGCTTCTTACGTCTCTGATCCCAACATGATACTACGCACTTGATTCCCTTAGCTGATCTCACCCACAACTAAGAGTTGCTACGACCCAAAGTCGAAGACTTTAATAAACAAATCTGTTCACACAGAAAAGTCTACGGTAATAGATAAATCTGTCTCCCACAGAAATACCTGCAAGTTTTTGTTCCGTCTTTTGATAAATCAGGGTGAACAGGAACCAATTGATAAACCAGACTTATATTCCCGAAGAACAACCTAGAATTATTAATCATCTCATAATAATCTTAATCGACTAGCGAAAGAAGATATTGTGGAATCACAAACGATGAGACGAAGGTGTTTGTGACTACTTTTCTATCTTGCCTATCGGAGAAATCAATCTCAATCCAATCTTATGATTGTACTCAAACACGATAGAAACATCAAGATCAGATGACGCAACTACGGAGAAAATAGTTGGGTCTGGCTTCACAATCCCAATGAAATCTTCAATTCGTTAACCTACAGGGTCTCGGTTGAAACCTAAGGTTAAAGGAGAATCGACTCTAGCTAATACAACTAGTATCACGCAGAAGGTGTGGGGATTAGGTTTCCCAGTTGCTAGAGTTCTCCTTTATATAGTCTTTCAAATCAGGGTTTGCAATTTAAGTTACCTAGGTAACAAAGCATTCAATATTCACCGTTAGATGAAAACCTGATTAGATTCAAGCTAATATCTTTCAACCGTTAGATCGAACTTAGCTTGTTACGCACAAATGAAATGCACGTTTATTTAGGTTTGTGTAACCATACCCAAACATGTACACTTAGTTGGTTCAACAGTAGTTAACCAAATGGTTATCCATATGAGCACTTTCATATCAATCATATTCATCTTAACCATAACTAGTTCAAATGACTCAAGAGAACTAGTTAGAGAATTGTTCAATTGCTTAGATCTCATAGAAGTATACAAGACACAATTGAAGCAAAAACGATTTGATTCACTTGAATCAATTCATGAACTTTATAGCCACGGTTTGCAAGTATGCATTCCTTAGTTTATATAAGTTTAAGTTCACGAATAATTCTTTTTAGAAACTAACCCACTTAAGTACGCATACTGGTACGCGGACTTAAGTACCCGGAATAAGTTTGTTTTCAGTTCACAAACTCCACAAGAAATTCACGGGATGTGAACTTCCGACAGTACGCGTGATTGTACACGGACTTCAGTTCCGGTTTTCCTAAGCAACAATGTACGCATACTTTGGTTCAAGGAATAAGGACTTACACACGTATGAGTTATCACACAATGTTTATATCCTTTCAAGGTTATATTCTAAACTCTCATTTCAATCATTGAAACATTCTTAGAGGACGTTATATAGTTGTTGTTCACAAGCTATTTTTCGTCAAAGCGCTTTTCAAGTAATTGAAACTAATATGACTTTCGTCACTAGTAAAGATGAACTTGGCCAAAGCGAAAGCTTACCAACATATATTTCGAGAAATAGATAGGCGAGATAAACTCGGCTCGAAATAGCAAATGTTTATTATCATAGTCTATATAGCAATACGACTTTTGTCTCAAGATAGGAGAGAGAGTAGATAAACTTTTGATTGATAGATAAGTTCAAGTCTCCACATACCTTTTAGTCGATGAAGTTCCACCAGTTCCTTGATTAGTTTTTCGTCTTTGTATGATGATCGCCATGGAGTCTAGAGCTCAACTACACTTTCTATCCTAGTCCGCGACTTAGCTAATAGTAGACTAGAAATCAAGACTTATAGTTTTGGCAACTAAACTTGACAACAAGCTTGAGATAGCAACACTTGCGAGTTCGACCGAGCAGTGCCCTAACAGGTCACTCCTTCACTCAGTGACTTATTTTTCAGTAAATTATCAATTGATCAATTGATCAAAAATTAGGGTTTCGAACAAATGCTCTGCAAATCATAATTCTGAGCAAGTTCAAACACCAATAATTTTATGTTGATCCAACAATCAACATCTGGGTTAATTATACAATATTTTAATTAATATTTTATTTGGTCATGCTACCAATAATTTATCGAATGAGAAATACTTGCTCATATGCTCGAATATTGATTCAACTATCATTATTCAGTAATTTATCGAATGCGCAATACTTGCTCAGATGCTCGAAAATTGATTCAACTATCAATATTCAGTAATTTATCGAATGAACAATACTTGCTCAGATGCTCGAATACTGATTCAACTATCAATATTCGGTAATTTATCGAATGAGCAATACTTCCTCAGATGCTCGAATATTGATTCAATTATCAATATTCAGTAATTTATCGAATGAGAAATACTTGCTCAGATACTCGAATATTGATTCAACTATCAATATTCTGTAATTTATCGAATGAGTAATACTTGCTCAGATGCTCGAATATTGATCCAACTATCAATATTCAAACAATTCATCATACGAGCAATATTTGCTCAGAGTATCAATATTCATTATATTGATTCAACTATCAACATCATTCATTTGAGAACTACACGTCCCAGCAGACATGTTCAATTCATGAATCCTAGAGCATTCAACAATCATGCTCGACTAAACAATACTTAGACCCATCATCTAATCAAGTCAACGATTAACTAATCAAATACATGTCTGCTTTGCAGGCTCCACGTTTGTGAGACATCAATCACGTCACATGGGGGATTTTAATTAGGGTTTTGGTTTGGCGGCCTACAACGCGTGTGTTCATCCACGATGAGAAATGTGAGTAACTCGTGCAAGCAGTTGAGGGAGTTAGCAAAGTAGTGGGTGGAAAATCAACCAAGTCTCTGCACAACCTGGAACTGGTGAAACCACGATTTCCCACTTTTCCACTCTTTCTCTCGAGCAACCGTCACACTTACTGGAGATCAATGTGTCTACTATTCTGGCAATATAAATAAGTCTCTGAATCCACGATGGAAAGATAGACAACGTTCGTCTAACAAGATGAATTCTATCTGAGCAATCACTCAGGAATTCAATCAATCGACCAGAACTTATTCGAACTCAACAGTTCACAGAAAAGTTGCAGAAACCTTAAACACATTCACAATCCTTGATCATCATTGATCTAACACACTTCTGAGCTTACCTCCTACAGATCAACCCTCTTCCCTCTTTATGACTGAATTGACTCTGGAACGGCCATTGTCTTGGTTTAGGCCGGAGTCCTACATATTGATCTCTCGAACTCAAAGCACTCCCGTGTAGTGCATATGTTTGAGGTTAGGCAGTTTGCTCGGTTGAGAATCCTCCATCCGCACGGTCGTCTCTCCATTCCCTGAAAAAATAGCAAACTGTTTTCCCCATCTACAATGGGTTCTCTGTCCAATAAAAATTCAATAAAGACATGCCCAGTTCATGCTATTTTAAACGGGAAAATCAACAGAACCCGATGCGTAGCACAAGTTACTTTCTAGTCTATTCAAACATAACCAATTGTATTTATTTTTTTAAACACAACAATTGAATTACCACATAGCTGCTTGTGAAAGGACAAATAGTCCCACATCGCTATAATCCGCTTAATTAACTTAAACATAATATGGAAGGGCTGCTCCACTCATTGCCAATTGGTTTTTGAGTTGGATCCCCGCAGACTTTAACATGGTATCAGAGCTAAGCCCCAGACCCAGACCTGCATACGCCGAGTGTAGGCCGAGTTACTGGCCGAAGTGTTTAACCGATTTTGTCACTTGTACACCCGGGGTGTAGGCCAGTGCCGATACTGGCCGAGGTGTTACCCCCTAATTTAGTCACTCACCTGTGTACACCTGTTACCGATGGACTGGTAACTCGTACGTAGGTCCACGTGTGAGGCCCAGTGACTGGCCTTACACGTGAGGGGGCGTGTGAAAGAACAAATAGTCCCACATCGTTATAATCCGCTTAATTAACTTAAATATAATATGGAAGAGCCGCTTCACTCATTTCCAATTGGTTTTGAGTTGGATTCCCGCAGACTTTAACACTGCTTAGTTTGAGAAAATATATAAAATTGATTTTGATGTGGACACATCAGCACAATATTTTGCCTTTCTATAAGGACTATTGATTAATCCATGAGAAAGGAATATATTTCACAACCTTACCCAAGTGGTCCCGTACGTAAGGTGAAAAAGCGGGGGTACAACAACCTCACCCAATATTTTGATTAGCAATCTGTATGGACTAACTCTAATATACTTTTAAGAGAATCAACTAGACAGTCAGACTCAATCTTAATAAAAAGTATATCAAGGAGTTAATATCTCTATCTCTCGATTTGATCTTTACTCAAGCAAATGGAAATCTGCGAGTCTTTATCAAATACTAGAGAGATAAACTTGGATGGTACCAAAGACCAATATCCAAGTGTCAATCAATGTAAATCAACAACCAAAGGTTGGATATTCTAATTGATTGATCTCAACGCACAACCTGTGATATTTCAATTATATAACAAAATTTAATGCAGAATAGAAATAACACAGACACCAGAAATTTTGTTAACGAGGAAACCGCAAATGCAGGAAAACCCTGGGACCTAGTTCAGATTGAACACCATATTATATTAAGCCGCTACAGACACTAGCCTACTATAAACTAACTTCAGTCTGGACTGTAGTTGAACCCTAATCAATCTCACAATGATTCAAGGCACAATTGCGCTCCTTACGTCTCTGATCCCAGCAGGATACTACGCAGTTGATTCCCTTAGCTAATCTCACCCACAACTAAGAATTGCTACGACCCAAAGTCGAAGACTTGATAGACAAATCTGTCTCACACAGAAAAGTCTATAGGATTGAATAAATATGTCTCCCACAGAAATATCCAAGAGTTTTTGTTTCGTCTTTTGATAAATCAAGGTGAACAGGAACTAATTGATAACCCGGACTTATATTCCCGAAGAGCAACCTAGTATTATCAATCACCTCACAATAATCTAAATCGTATGGTAGCGAAACTAGATATTGTGGAATCACAAACGATGAGACGAAGATGTTTGTGATTTCTTTTTATCTTTCCCTATCGGAGATATAGTCTCAAGTCAATTATTCAATTGAACTCCTACGATAGAAAATGGCAAGATCAGATCGCTCAACTACAAGAAAGTAGTTTCGTCTGGCTTCACAATCCCAATGAAGTATTTCAGTCGTTAACCGACAGGGTCTCGAGAAGAAACTTACAGTTAAAGGAGAATCGACTCTAGCAAAACCAACTAGTATCACATATGAGGTGTGGGGATTAGTTTTTCCAGTTGCTAGATGTCTCCTTTATATAGTTTTCAAATCAGGGTTTGCAATCCAAGTTACCTTGGTAAAAAGCATTCAATATTCACCGTTAGATGAAAAACCTGATGTCTCCAAGCTAATATCTTTCAACCGTTCGATCGAAACTTAGCTTGTCACACATAAATGAAATGTATTCATTTAGGTTTGAGTAGCCGTACCTAAACGTGTACACTTAGTTGGGTCACAAATAGTTAACCAATGGTTAGACATATGAGCAATTTCATATTAACCGTATTCATCTTTCTCATAACTAGTTCAAATGACTCATAAGAACTAGTTCAAGAGTTGTTCAATTGCTTAGGTCTTTATTCATAGACACAATTGAAACAAAATTGGTTTGATTCACTTGAATCAATTCATGAACAATATAGCCACGGTTTTCAAAGATTGCATTCCTTATAATTTATTGTTTTAAGTTCATGAAAAACCGATTTGATAAATAACCAGCTTGGGTACGCGTACGGGTATGCGTACCTAAGCTACCAGATTTGAGTTTACAAACTCATCAGAAACTTTCGGTTTGAAAACTTCCGTGGGTACGAGTACGGGTATGCGTACCTAAGGTGTCTGGTTTACTAGTTTGCAAACTTACAAACTCAGCAGAAATTTTGAGTATGAAAACTTCCGCAGGTACGCGTACTCAACCTGTCTCCTTCACCAGTACCGCATGCACACATATGCACGCACTTGGTCTCCGGCACATGGATTTATACACTAATCTGCGAACACACCATATATGCTTATATCCATAGTTGGTAATCTCAACTCTACATTTCAATCATTGAAACATTCTTCTATAATGTTATAACAATCGTTATTCACGACTATCGCCATCAAAGCTATTTTTCAAGATTGAAACGTCTTCATGACTTGCGTCACGGGTAAAGATGAAAATGCTTAAATCAAAAGCTCACCAACACATATTTCGAGAAAAAGATACGCGAGTAAACTTGGATCGAAATAGCAAATGTGTATGTATGAAAACTATCATACTTATACGACTTTGTCTCAAGAGTAGGAGATAGAATAGACTTTTGAGTGACAGAAAATTTCAAGTCTCCACATACCTTTTTGTCGGATGAAGTTCCACTTATTCCTCGAGTAGTTCTTCGTCTTCGTAATATGATCTCCATGGAGTCTGGAGCTCAACTGCACTTAACTATCCTAGACCGAGACTTAGTCATAAATAAACTAGAAATCAAGACATATAGTTTTGATCACTAATATTGACAAATATGCTTGATATAGAAACGCATGCGAGTTCGACCGAGCAATGCTCTAACAATCTCCCCCTTTGTGAATTTTAGTGACAAAACTATCAATACATATGGATTACAAAATAGATAAAAACTTTGTAGCTTCACGTCCACATGCTTGCTCTCCTTGGCACTTCAACATTACTCGAAAACTTCGTCTTTTCCAAGCACTCCCATGATTCCAAAGGTTGTATTTTCAGCATCATAGTTGTTGAGGTTCCGTAGCCATAACAATGAGAAAACAAGAGCTCTCGATCATTGTTATACATTTTCATAGTATTATTACACATCATCAAAGTTCTCATATCACAACTTCGACAACAATACTATGGTGATATGTATCACTCCCCCTTAGTCAATACTTCGTCTCAACACGAAAATCACTCCCCCTTACATAATGATCCGGAAACCATATGTATTTGTAGTGTGAACTACATATTAATTCTCCCCCTTTTTGTCAATAAAATTGGCAAAGGTACGAAAACAGGATCCTAATGAAATTTTTCATGGAGACACTTCAAGACCAAAGAAAAGTACATATCAACTTTGTTTAGATGCAATCATAAAGCCGAAGCTAAATGCATTCATCACGGAGTTTATAAAGATATAAGATAACTCCTCAAATATTCCACATCCGCACTCCCCACAAAGATATGGCAATTAAGCGCAAGTTCAAAAGAACTCTCCCCCATTTGATGTCATTCCCGAAAGAACAACAAGAGCGACCTTACTTTTACGAGAAAAGAAGAATTTCTTTGGACACCAAAAACCACAAAATGATTTTGTATCCAAAATTCTCAATCAAACTAACCACAAGAGAACTCATGATTTATTTAATCGGAACACACAACCAAAATAACCACAGATGAATCTATGATTAGTCTAGTTGGAAATGCTCACACAAGAAGACTTATGGAGCCGCACAGTATATACATAAAATATGGATCAGGGAAAGATCAATACTGCGGAATATACAAGGATTCATTCTATCTTCATCACTATTTGCACAATGACATATAATAGACATAATCCTTGTAAACAAAAGATTTTAACCTATCTTCCATCAATAAATAACATAATAGGCTTAACTTTTGTTTTTCAAAAAGTTCATCGATCTTGTATCAATACATGCATATCGACCTATAAACGAGATAACTTTTGGAAATATATGGGACAATAATAGTTTACGGACGCAAACACACATATCCCATAACACATTGCAATATATAAAACCATAAATATTAATACTGCAAGAATCATCTTCCAAACCAAACTTTAGAATTTAAACACATAAATCTAAAAACATGAAGATGAAAAAGTTGGACGTAGCTATGTGTACTCACAATAATGGCTATTCCAAAACCTAGTTATCCTTCTTAAACAAAAACAAGAATAAAATTCTTTTAAGAAGTTTCACTAGACATTAAGATCTTTGAAAAATTCCTTGTCGTCCCCGAACTCCTTGCCGTCAACAACCATTTGAACATATGGTCCATGGAGGAAGGAGTCAATACCAATAAACCTTCTTGGCTGATGATGTCGAACCAGGGCCTTCTGAATTTCCAATGATCTTAAAACGCAAGCCTTTATTCGGTGAATCTCTTTTCTTACCAGCTTCAACTCTTCAAGAACATCAGAAAACTTCTGAGTGTTTGAAGGAACAACCCTTGGCTTCCTCACATTCCTTCTTTTTCTTTTTAAAGTTGGAGGCAATTGAGATTTCTCTTTTTCCTTAGTGATTGATGGCTTAACAATCATATTAATATCTTTCCCATCAGAAGACATGATGCTTGGAGTATCCATGAAAGCACGGTTTTGTGAGAGGAGTTCACAATCAAACCTCAACAAGCAGTCTTAAGATATAAGGAGTATAAGAGAGGGAAAAAGGAATGTAGGGTTTCGAAACCTTTAAACAGGTTCGTACAAGTCCAACTCACAACCCTATAAAGAGTAGAATTGTCGATAATAACCCTCTTCTTTTGGCAAACCGGTCCCTTCCACTATCAAAAGTGACATGGAGGAATTCCAAACCAAACAACACAAAGTTAAAAACAAAACTAAAGAAAATTTTATTTTTTAAAGCCTGAGGTGTGCAAGATTGATAGGCGCCAAATATTGCATTATTTATCATCGTTTTATTGGCACTTATCCCATTTTGCATACCATAATTCCCCCTTTTGTAATGAATTTTGTATTTTACTCTCCTCAAGGATAATTACTTAATGTTGTTTAATTGTGTATTTTTAGGTACCAAATAAAGACTAGATGAGTTGCGGAGCCAAAAGAGCAAAGACACGGGAGAAAGCCGGTGGAATCTCTAGCGGAAAAGAAGTGAAGAATGTGTTATGGAAGACTCAAGGATAAAAATGGACTTAAAAAGGAAGAAATTGTTCTTAAAGAAGAAGTGGGCTCAAGATTTCCTAAGCCCAAATCCAATTCCTAAGCCCAAATCCAATTCCTAAACCCAAATCCATATCCTAAACCCAAAATTCAATACCCAAACCCGTTTTCCTTCTTAACCGTAAGATTGGATCCATTCCATCATCCAACGGTCGCTGCGTCATCATGCATCAGATTTTGATGCACCTTACCAACACTACAGCACCTAACTCCATCTTGAGCCGTTAGTTTCGTTGTATTTTTGCATCCAACGGTCGCTCCTCGCTCCCTTCCATCTCGCCGTTAGATCGATCTATCATTTCCGCATCACACGGCTCAGCTTCGCGAAACATCGAGATTTGATGAGCCCGCTCAACACCCAAACAACCAAATACCTATACCCGCAAAACAAACACGCCCTTCATCCCAAACCCATCGACTCCATCTTCTCCATTCCTCTACAGCAACCATCACCACCACCATGTCCGCTCAACCACCTCCATCACTGTACCCCATCAATCAGCCTCCCCCTCCATCACTAAAGGACACAACCATGATACTCTCTAGCTCCTTCTCTCTCAACCCTTTTTTCTTTTCAAAAACAGGGAACCTAGAAACTAGGTCTGAGAGAAACAGAGTTAGTGAAATCAAACCACCAATTACGGAAGAGGAGAAGCGATAGAAGAATGGGTCGAGACCATTGATTGATTTCAGAGATTAGGTAAAGGTCAATTTTAGATTTTTTTGTAAACCCTAATTTTACTGATTTGGGGATTTTGGATTTTTTTTGTTGTAACTATAAAAGGGTGTTAGGGGTTGAAAAATTGGGCATCTCTGGGCTAGCCAGTGAGCAATATTTGCAGTTCAATATTAATTTCGAAATTCATTTTCAATTCATGTTGAATCTCTCTTATGCATAAAAGTTGAATGTGAATTGTATGCTGTGTAATGTGGAGCATGTTTATACCTGTTAGTATCATGATTACAAGCATGTCCATGTTCTAATTCACTTGCTAGGGTTTAGAGGAAGCTCTTGATCATATGCTAGGAATGTTAATGTATTTGTATGTTCTTTTATTGAGCTGAATTGCCTTAGGATGAATGCTTAGCCATTTGGGCTACCTGCTTGTGATCACCTGTGCTGTTAGAAGACAGCTGATACTAGGAGTGGAGCTAGGTCTTTGGCCAAGAATTCAATCCACTAGAGAGACTGCCTTAAGCTAAACTAGCTAGAGAAGCTAAATGCCTGTGATTAGTTGTGCTGATTAAAGACAACTGATGCTAGGGGTAATTTGGCTAGGATAGTTAGTAGAATCCTCATTGTAATCTTTCAGGAAAGAACAAGACATACATTGCATCATAATTTCCTAGCCTAGGGTCAAGTAGTGGAATCAAAAGCCTTAGTACCTTCCTTTGAACTCAGATAACCTTAGAAATTTAGAAAACTTTAGCAAATCCTCCAAGTCCCTGTGGACAAACCTCTATTTACATTCTATCTTCATCAAGACCCTGTATACTTGTAGGTAAAACATAGGTTGTAGTTTTTAGGTCTCATTCCTTGAGCTACCAAGTTTTTGGCGCCGCTGCCGGGGACTCGGTAGCGGTTTGCTTGTTTTCTGTTTTCTTTCTTTCTTGTTTTCTTTCTGTTTTCTTTCTTGTTAATCTTGCTTGTCCTGACCTGCAACTTGTTCCTGTTTTCTGTTTTCTTTCTTGTTTTCTGTTTTCTTTCTTTCTTGTTTTCTTTCTGTTTCTTTCTTGTTAATCTTGCTTGTTCCTGACCTGCAACTTCCTTGTTTGCTCCTGCTCTTGCATTGCTCTTGTTCTCGCTTCACTAAGAGCATTGCCTTGCACTACCTTGCACTGACTGTTATTGGAGCTGCTGTTGCTGTTGTTGCTGTGAAGCTGCTGTTGCTGTTGTTGCTGTGAAGCTGCTGTTGCTGCTGTTGGTGCTCCCTCCTGCTTGCTGCTGCTGGTGCAATTCTGCTAAAGTTGCTAAGTAAGATCCAAGCCCAACTGGGCTAGTGCAACAAAAAGGGATAAAAAGCCCAAATTTGGGCTTCCCTCCAAAAATCAAGTAAGCCTAACCCATGAGCTAACCCAACTGGGCCTCATTAAATTTCTTTGGGCTTGTATTTAAGTATTTATATTTGGGCTTGTAATAATTTTAGTTTTTCTTTTTCTTTATTTTCTATTTGGGCTTGTAATAATTTTTATTTTTCTTTTTCTTTTTCTCTTTCTTTTATGGGCTTGTAATTATTTGTTGTTATTTTTTTCTTTTCTTTTGTGGGCTTGCACTTTAATTTGGACTATAGGTTTATATCCCATCCATTGGGCTCCTAACCTTACAAAAACAATTCTGTTGGGCTTAGAGGCAACACAATTCTGTTGGGCCGTGAGTTAAGATTTTTCTCACCAAAATTCTTCAAAGAACCCAAGAACCAAAAGCCTTTTAGTTGGTTGGGCTTTGTCCCAATTAATCCAAAAATTTTCTAAACCCATTTTAAACCAAAGTTTCTAACCCTTTCAAACCAAAAATTTGGGCTCTGCATTTTATAAACCAAAACCCATTGTGAAACCAAAACCCAACAAAACCAAATTCTAGGTCATGTTTTTTTTCATTGACTGTGGGCTTGTTAAATGTTATTTCATCGATCAATGATCTTATTAGGATATGGTTGTGACCTTTAGAGACCAATCAAACCGACTAATTAGAGTCAATCCAATAGACCCAATTGACATACCCACATCTTCTGAGGAAAACACACCGGACCAACCTGAGATAATGGAAGAACCCCGTAGTCTCAAGGATTACATGTATCCCACAAGGACAAGTCAACCCTCGTGCATTGTTTTACCAGAAGCTGCTGGTCATTATGAGCTAAAATCGAGCACAATACAAATGCTTCCCGTGTTTAGAGGAATTGAAAATGAAAACCCTTACCATCACGTGAGAGAATTCGAGGAGATTTGTGGAACTATACGTTTCACTCAGATGTCTGACGAAACCCTAAAATTGAGACTATTTCCTTTCTCTTTGAAGGAAAAGGCCAAGTCATGGCTGTATGCTTTACATCCACAGTCAATTAGGACATGGGACAACCTCACAAAAGAGTTTTTCAAAAAGTTTTTCCCTAATCACAAGACTGCGACAATTCGTCAAAATCTGAACAGCTTTGTACAATTAGAAGGTGAAACCTTAGCTAGATATCTTGAGAGATTCAACGAATTGTTGCTTAAGTGTCCCCATCATGGTTTTGAAAAATGGAGACTTGTGCAAATTTTGTATGAAGGTTTAGATGTCTCCACCCGAGCAATTGTAGAGTCTATGTGCAATGGACTCTTCACAGATAAAAGTGCTGATGACTCTTGGGCTTTCCTAATTGAAGTTGCTGAAAAAACTCAACAATGGGAGTCCATTCGTGAACCTAGAAAGACTACACCTGTAGATAAGGTCCATAGAATTGAGTCTAATTTTGAGGGAAATGCAAAAATGGCAGCACTATCAAGAAGAATAGAAGCATTAGAACTTCAGAAAAACGTAAAACCTTCTACCACTGCTTTTTGTGAACATGTCGAAATGACTATCTGTGATATATGTAACGGTTCTGACCATCAGGTCAGTGATTGTCCGGAAATGCATGCATTCCAAGAATCTAGGCTAGAACAGGCACATGCTATGTTTCAAAAACAAGAGAATAACCCTTATTCACAGACCTACAACCCAGGATGGATGAACCACCCCAATTTTTCATGGTCTAAAGGACCCATTCAAGGAGGACCATCTCAACCCACTCAAAGCTATCAAAACAATCAAGGCTATCAATACCCTAAAAATCCTCAACAGCAGTCGTACCCTCAATACACTGCTGACAAGAAATTGTCTAGCATTGAAGAGAGTATCAATCAGTTGACCCAACATCTGATGAAGAATGAGAAAGCAACTGATCAACGAGTCTCCGCTCTAGAACTACAGATGGGTCAAATTTGCGATGCACTGAATACAAGAGAAAAGGGTAAACTTCCTAGCCAGCCCCAACAAAATCCAAAGAGGATATTTCAAGCAGGCACATCATCTTGCAATGAAACCTCACCCGATCAAGCCCATTCCATCACCACTCTCCGAAGTGGTAAGATTGTTGAGAACAATGTAGGCATACCACAATCAAATGAATCTGATCCAAGCATATCATTGCCTACACCACCAAAGAACACCTCCAACTTAGAAAAGGAGCCTGAGCACATTAGCGAAGCCGACAATCCCACTGTTGTGAATATCCCTCTAACTCCTAATGCTCATGTTGCTCCATATCCTCAGAGGTTAGTTCGCCAACAGATAAGCACCCACTACAATGAGATGTTAGAACTGTTCAAAAGAGTCAACATCAACCTTCCTTTTCTTGAGGCAATTAAGCAAATCCCTGCATATGCCAAATTCCTCAAAGACTTGTGCACTCAAAAGCGCAAGATTAATGTGCACAAACGTGCTTTCTTAGCTGAACAGGTGAGTTCCATCATTCTGAACAAAACTCCACCTAAGTTTAGGGACCCAGGTTGTCCAACAATTTCTCGCACTATAGGAAACCACATGGTCAATAAAGCTTTATTAGATCTAGGTGCAAGTGTGAACCTCCTGCCATATTCTGTTTATGCGCAGTTAGGTCTTGGAGAATTGAAGCCAACACCCATAACTCTCCAATTGGCGGACCGATCCGTCAAAGTCCCTCGAGGTGTAATTGAGGATGTTTTAATTAAGGTTGATAAGTTCTACTTTCCTGTAGACTTTATTGTCTTAGACACTCAACCTGTACAAAACCCGGATAGTCACATTCCTGTCATTTTAGGACGTCCTTTCTTGGCGACGTCTAATGCGATCATCAATTGTCGTAATGGAGTGTTGAAGCTGTCTTTTGGAAACATGACTGTAGAGCTGAATGTGTTTAATGTTAGTCAACAACATGTGAATCTTGATGATGAGGATGTACATGAGGTCAATATGATTGAGAGTTTGATACAAGATTCATTGACTGGTATTATGTCAAAAGATCCCTTGCAAGCATGTTTGGAAGATGTTAACTTGGAGTTGTATGATGATGAATACATTGGTGAAGTCCAATCTTTGCTCGAATCTGTACCTCAAATGGACATCACTAAATGGCAGACTACAATGGAACAACTCCCACTTTCTGAGAAGTCTGTTATATCTTCGGATGAGTCTCCTAAGGCCAAACAGGAATTGAAACCATTACCTGATACTTTGAAGTATGCATTTCTAGGTCCTTCTGATACTTTACCTGTTATCATTTCTTCACGATTAAACATAGAACAGGAAAACAATCTTTTAGAAGTACTTAAGGAGCAGAAAGAAGCCTTAGGATGGACCATCTCAGATCTCAAAGGGATAAGTCCCACCATTTGCATGCATCACATTAATCTTGAAGAGAATGCCAAACCATCTAGGGAAATGCAAAGGAGACTTAATCCTAACATGAGAGACGTTGTTAAGAGTGAGATCTTGAAGCTACTTGATGCGGGTATCATATATCCGATTTCAGATAGTAAATGGGTTAGTCCCATTCAAGTTGTGCCTAAGAAGTCAGGCATTACTGTAGTTCGGAACGAAAATAATGAGTTAGTCCCTTCACGTACAACCACAGGATGGCGAGTATGTATCGACTACAGGAAGTTGAACACAGTAACAAGAAAAGATCACTTCCCCCTTCCCTTCATAGACCAAATGCTAGAACGTGTGTCTGGACACAGTCACTACTGTTTTCTAGATGGCTTTTCCGGTTATAACCAAATTCACATTGCACCGGAAGATCAGGAAAAAACTACATTCACGTGTCCATTTGGGACATTTGCTTTTAGACGTATGCCCTTCGGGCTGTGTAATGCGCCTGCTACTTTCCAGCGTTGCATGATGAGCATTTTTTCAGACATGATAGATAGTTTTCTCGAGATCTTTATGGATGATTTCTCTGTGTTTGGTTCCTCTTTTGATGAATGTTTGGACCATCTGGTCCTTGTGTTGTCTAGATGTAAGCAAAATAATCTGATTTTAAACTGGGAAAAATGCCACTTCATGGTAAACTTCGACATAGTTCTAGGACATATCGTTTCGGAAAAAGGAATTGAAGTAGATAAAGCTAAAGTCGACCTCATTCGACATTTACCACAACCCCACTCTGTGAAGGGTATTCGATCATTTTTAGGTCACGCTGGGTTCTACCGGCGATTCATCAAAAACTTTAGCCAAATCTCAAGACCTTTGTGTAATCTACTTGTCAAAGATGTTGTCTTTAACTTCGATGCTGCTTGTGTGAAGGCATGGGAAGAACTCAAGACTCTCCTCACCTCAGCTCCTATTGTCCAACCACCCAACTGGGAACTGCCGTTCGAACTCATGTGTGATGCCTCTGATTATGCCGTTGGCGCTGTTTTAGGACAGCGTGTTGATAGACTACCATATGTGATATACTATGCTAGTAAAACTCTTAATGATGCTCAACTCAACTATTCGACTACCGAGAAGGAGTTACTTGCCGTGGTATTTGCATTAGACAAGTTTAGATCTTATTTGATAGGATCTAAGATCATCATATACACTGACCATGCGGCTTTGAAGTATCTTCTTTCTAAGAAGGATGCTAAAGCTCGCCTTATTCGATGGATACTCTTATTACAGGAATTCGACATCGAAATCCGTGATAAGAAAGGTTGTGAGAATGTGGTTGCTGATCACTTGTCCCGATTAACTAGTGAGTCTATTGATGAATCTGAGCTGATTAGAGAATCATTCCCTGATGAACAATTGATGTCTGTGTCAAACCTTCCTTGGTTTGCCGACATTGTTAACTACCTTGCTACAGGTAGAATGCCCTCACATTGGTCGAGACAAGACCGCTCCAAGTTCTTGGTTGAAGTTAAACATTTCCTTTGGGATGACCCATATTTGTTTAAGTACTGCCGAGACCAAATCATTAGGAGATGTGTACCCGACATGGAACAGAAAGATGTGATATCTTTCTGTCATGACCAAGCATGTGAAGGGCATTTCAGTGCCAAGAAGACCGCTGCAAAGATCCTGCAGTGTGGGTTTTACTGGCCATCGCTGTTTAGAGACTGCCATGAGTATTGTATTGCTTGTGAGCGCTGTCAGAAACTAGGAAGTATCTCGAGGAGAAAACATGATGCCGTTGAATCCGATTTTGATCGTTGAGCTATTTGATGTGTGGGGGATTGACTTTATGGGTCCATTTCCTATTTCTGAAGGCAAATTATACATCCTAGTTGTTGTTGATTACGTTTCGAAGTGGGTTGAAGCTGTTGCAACCAAGACAAATGACCACAAGGTGGTACTCTCATTTCTGAAGGAGAACATATTTTCACGTTTTGGTACCCCTAGAGCTATAATCAGTGACGGTGGTTCACATTTCTGTAACAAGTACTTTGAGTCTTTAGTACGCAAGTATGGCATAACCCACAAGGTTGCAATTCCGTACCACCCTCAGACAAGCGGACAAGTAGAAGTTTCTAATAGGGAAATTAAGCACATTCTGGAGAAGACGGTCAACCCGTCAAGGAAATATTGGTCATTGAGATTGAATGATGCTTTGTGGGCCTATAGAACAGCTTATAAGACACCAATTGGCATGTCCCCTTATCGTCTAGTGTATGGAAAGCCATGTCATCTTCCTGTGGAATTAGAACATCGAGCTTACTGGGCTATCAAGAAACTTAACTTTTCTCTCGACAAGGCGGGTGCACAACGGAAACTTCAACTCAATGAGTTAGAAGAATTGAGGAACGAAGCTTATGACAGTGCCAAGCTGTATAAGCAAAAGATGAAGTTGTTTCATGATAAGCGTATTCTGCGCAAGTCATTCACACCGGGTCAGAAAGTTTTGTTATACGACTCTCGGCTGCATCTTTTTCCAGGAAAATTGCGGTCCCGATGGACCGGCCCATTCCTAGTACGCACGGTATTCCCTCATGGAGCTGTGGAACTTGAAGATGTCTCCAACAAGAACATGTTCAAAGTGAATGGGCAGCGATTGAAACCGTTCCTTGAACCACTTCCGCCTGACATTGAGGCAACCGATCTGGAGGATCCCGTCTATGCGGCCTGATTGGTCCACCCTTGTACATAAACCAGGTTGAACTTTCCATTTTATTTTATGTTTTTCCTTTTCTGTACAGTTCTTTCTTTTGCACTTTTTAAACATTGAGGACACTGTTTAATTTAGGTTTAGGGGTGATAATCAGTATATACCCTTATAACATGCTATAATTGAAAACAAAACTCCTCCCTCTTTTTGAAAAAATGAAAAATCAAAATAAAAAATTAAAAAATGAAAAAAAAAAAACATAAAAATGGAGCTCATTTACCTTGAAATGTTGACTCTTGTGCAAATATGTAATTATTAGGAGTCTTAGTCTAGATATTTAGGCACCCTGATTCTAGCACAGTTCACATAGTGATAAGAAACTTGCACGCGCACGATCTACCAATACATGTATAGCCTCATCCTTGAGGTGTTCTATCGGAAGTTTTAGTTGCCAATCACTTTAGAATACTGAACGAAACTTGACTAGCTTGTTCTTTGGTTGGTTGGGATAGAAGGTGGAGGTTACATTAAGAAAAACAACCATCGAATTTAACTGGGTGCATCAAAAAGGGCTACCTCTTGCAAAGTGTCATGTAATTTTTTGTTTCTTTTTGCTTATGTATCAAAAGTGTTTCCTTGTTCCAAAAAAAAAAAAAAAAATCAAGTATTTATTTATTCCATGTTTTGTCATGTTAAAGACAATAGTTCTCTCTTGTTCCAAAAATAAAAGTAGTCAATGTAAATAAGAGTCATGTAAAGAGTCATTTTGTTGTTTCATTGTAATAAGCAAGGAGGGTGTATGCCATTGATGTACAACGCGAGTAATTGTGAAATACCTCCAACTCATTCACAATTCTCGTAAAGTCCGGACAGCTAGCTAGATTTCGACCTTGGTTCTTAGCCTGAGAAACTATCTCTTGGTGATTAGTAGTCATAACTTCAGATCTTTCTTTACACATGTGTAGATACACTTTACACTCTTATCACATGTCTTTTTTTTGTTATCAGTGCTAGGATTGTGCCTTTGATAGCTAGATTGACATCTCTATTTTGCTGTGAGCTTAACTGACTTGCACATGTCACATTTGATGGAATCTGAGCTTATATTTTGACCTAGAACTTTGTAGGTACGTTCTAAGCAAACCTTCACGAGACTTCAACTCGTCCACTAGGGACACTTAGTGGTTTAAAAGGCTTAGTGCATACGCTAAATGCATTCGAGAGACCAGCGACAGTGGTATAGGTAGGATTTCCTTAGTTTTGTTTTACTTGAGGACAAGTAAAATTCAGGTTTGGGGGTATTTGATGAGTGCTAAAAAGTGCATATTTCTATATATTTTTCTTGGCATTTAACTCATCTTTTGTGCATTAATTCTACATTTTATCCCATATTCTGTATTTTCATTATTTTCAAGAATAAATATTTTTCTTACTTAATTTTGCATTTTTAGGTAATAAATAAAGATTGGATGAGTTGCGGAGCAAAAAGAGCAGAAAAGTAGTGAAAAGCCAGGAGGAATTACGCAAGGAAGCCGCGAAGAGTGATGTGCGGAAGACCAAAAAAAGGATAGAAATGGGCTTGAAGAAGAAAGTTGTTCTTAAAGAAGAAGTGGGCTCAAGGTTTTCCAAGCCCAAACTCATTTCCCAAACCCATATTCTATACCCAAAAGCCTAAAACTCAAATCCATACCCGCTTGCGTCTTCAGCCGTCAGATCAGTTCTCAGAAGCATCCGACGGTCGCTCCCTTGCTGTGCATCGAAGTTTGATATCTCCGCCTTACACTACAGTACCTAACTCCATCAAGTACCGTTCGTTTCGTTGTATCTCTTCATCCGACGGTCGCTCCTATATGCTCCTATCTCACCGTTAGATCCACTTACCATCTTCGCATCCAGTGGCTTACCTTCGCTGGACATCGAACCTTGATATCCCGCCTAACACCCTAGCAACCGAATCATTTAACCTCAACCAAACATCCCCTCCTTCCTCTCCATCGACCTCATTTTCTCTTCCACCCCCTCACCTCTGCAGAGACACCATGTCCTGCCACCACCAGAACACCACCTCTGCCACTGCCGCTTCATCACCAAACACCATAGCCACCCTACATCAAAGACATCGAAACCCATCCATCCTATTAGCCTATTTCGCTAGTTTCACAAACCCTCTCAAATTTAGGGTTTTGAAATTAGGGAAATAGAGTTATAGGCATGACAGAGATGGAAGAAGAAGCAATAGAAGCATGGGAAGAGCAGGAGGAACAAGAAGAGAGCATGGGTCGTCGACGTGGGTGAAGAATTTTAGGTAAACCCTAACCCTAGTTTTCTCGGTTTTGGGAATTAGGGTTCGTCATTCCTTTTTTGTATAAATTGAGGGCTGGGTATTACTGTTGAGGTGTTCTTGGTTAGCCGAGATACCCCCTAATTGGGTTAATTCCAATGTCAATTTTACTGTTGATGATTCTGATGATTCTGAGTGTGAACTTGCTAATTTGATTGATGATTGTGAGCATGATGTGACATGTGTAGATGATTTAGGAGATTTTGATTTGATTAATAATGATGTGCCTATCGTCCTACATAAGTCACAATCTGATGGCCTTCCACCCAACCTAGATTTGGTTTGTACCCATATTGACAAACCGACTTTTCTGAGAGTCCCCAACCTAGGTTTGGAACTGTGTGCTTCCCAAGTCCTCTTGGACTATTTTGCTTCTAAGTATAATACATCTGAGGAACCACAGTTGGAAATTGCATGTTTGCCCGTCCATAGCACAGTTCACTTTGAGTTAGATCTTGTGCATGATGAACCCCCAAAACTGCGCGATTTTGTTTTCAAAATTGTATCTTCTGTAAAATCCAGGTTTGGGGGTAGCTCATTTGGTTTCACAGCTTCACGTGCTTTTCTTTCATGTGTGAAGTTGTTGAAACCGCTACACTTTGTCTTTTGGGTTGATCCTCAACTCTTTAGATTGTTAGTGTATGGTGAATATTTTTGTAAATAATCCAGTAGATAAAATTTTAAAAACCCTTTTGTTCTTTTTGTATATATTTTGCTTATCCAATATGATCTCGGCTGAAATATGTTGGATTTTTGCCTTGAATAACGGAGTTTTAATTCTGCTTTCGCCGAAATCGGGTATTCTCTCTCCTTTTACTCTACTCAGCATGTCCCTTTCCATATGTTGCATTTTAATTCTTTTCATATTTTGAAACATTGAGGACAATGTTTAGTTTAGGTTTGGGGGTATAGAGTAGATACCATGATAATTTGCCATAATTGAAAACGAACTCCTTCTTCTTTTTTGAAAAAATTGAAAAATTCCAAAAAAATTGAAAAATCAAATTCAAAAAAATTAAAAAATTAGAAAAATCATAAAAATGGAGCTCATTTACCTTGAAATGTTGACTCTTGTGCAAATATGTATTTTTATTAGGAGTCTTAGTCTAGATATTTAGGCACCCTGATTCTAGCACAATTCACATAGTGATAAGAAACTTGCACGCGCACGATCTACCAATACATGTATAGCCTCATCCTTGAGGTGTTCTATCGGAAGTTTTAGTTTCCAATCACTTTAGAATACTGAACGAAACTTGACTAGCTTGTTCTTTGGTTGGTTGGGATAGAAGGTGGAGGTTACATTAAGAAAAACAACCATCGAATTTAACTGGGTGCATCAAAAAGGGCTACCTCTTGCAAAGTGTCATGTAATTTTTTGTTTCTTTTTGCTCTTGTATCAAAAGTGTTTCCTTAAAAAAAAAAAAAAACGATGTATATATTCAGAAAAAAAATATCAGAAAAAAAAATAAAAAAAAATCAAGTATTTTCAATTCCATCCTCTCTTGTTCCAAAAATAAAAGAGAGTAATCAATGTAAATAAGAGTCATGTAAAGAGTCATTTTGTTGTTTCATTGTAATAAGCAAGGAGGGTGTATACCATTGATGTACAACGCGAGTAATTGTGAAATACCTCCAACTCATTCACAATTCTCGTAAAGTCCGGACAGCTAGCTAGATTTCGACCTTGGTTCTTAGCCTGAGAAACTATCTCTTGGTGATTAGTAGTCATAACTTCAGATCTTTCTTTACACATGTGTAGATACACTTTACACTCTTATCACATGTCTTTTTTTTGTTATCAGTGCTAGGATTGTGCCTTTGATAGCTAGATTGACATCTCCATTTTTCTGTGAGCTTAAACTGACTTGCACATGTCACATTTGATGGAATCTGAGCTTATATTTTGACCTAGAACTTTGTAGGTACGTTCTAAGCAAACCTTCACGAGACTTCACTCGTCCACTAGGGACACTTAGTGGTTTAAAAGGCTTAGTGCATACGCTAAATGCATTCGAGAGACCAGCGACAGTGGTATAGGTAGGATTTCCTTAGTTTCTGTTTTACTTGAGGACAAGTAAAATTCAGGTTTAGGGGTATTTGATAGGCGCCAAATATTGCATTATTTATCATCGTTTTATTGGCACTTATCCCATTTTGCATACCATAATTCCCCCTTTTGTAATGAATTTTGTATTTTACTCTCCTCAAGGATAATTACTTAATGTTGTTTAATTTTGTATTTTTAGGTACCAAATAAAGACTAGATGAGTTGCGGAGCCAAAAGAGCAAAGACACGGGAGAAAGCCGGTGGAATCTCTAGCGGAAAAGAAGTGAAGAATGTGTTATGGAAGACTCAAGGATAAAAATGGACTTAAAAAGGAAGAAATTGTTCTTAAAGAAGAAGTGGGCTCAAGATTTCCTAAGCCCAAATCCAATTCCTAAGCCCAAATCCAATTCCTAAACCCAAATCCATATCCTAAACCCAAAATTCAATACCCAAACCCGTTTTCCTTCTTAACCGTAAGATTGGATCCATTCCATCATCCAACGGTCGCTGCGTCATCATGCATCAGATTTTGATGCACCTTACCAACACTACATCACCTAACTCCATCTTGAGCCGTTAGTTTCGTTGTATTTTTGCATCCAACGGTCGCTCCTCGCTCCCTTCCATCTCGCCGTTAGATCGATCTATCATTTCCGCATCACACGGCTCAGCTTCGCGAAACATCGAGATTTGATGAGCCCGCTCAACACCCAAACAACCAAATACCTATACCCGCAAAACAAACACGCCCTTCATCCCAAACCCATCGACTCCATCTTCTCCATTCCTCTACAGCAACCATCACCACCACCATGTCCGCTCAACCACCTCCATCACTGTACCCCATCAATCAGCCTCCCCCTCCATCACTAAAGGACACCACCATGATACTCTCTAGCTCCTTCTCTCTCAACCCTTTTTTCTTTTCAAAAACAGGGAACCTAGAAACTAGGTTTGAGAGAAACAAAGTTAGTGAAATCAAACCACCAATTACGGAAGAGGAGAAGCGATAGAAGAATGGGTCGAGACCATTGATTGATTTCAGAGATTAGGTAAAGGTCAATTTTAGATTTTTTTGTAAACCCTAATTTTACTGATTTGGGGATTTTGGATTTTTTTTGTTGTAACTATAAAAGGGTGTTAGGGGTTGAAAAATTGGGCATCTCTGGGCTAGCCAGTGAGCAATATTTGCAGTTCAATATTAATTTCGAAATTCATTTTCAATTCATGTTGAATCTCTCTTATGCATAAAAGTTGAATGTGAATTGTATGCTGTGTAATGTGGAGCATGTTTATACATGTTAGTATCATGATTACAAGCATGTCCATGTTCTAATTCACTTGCTAGGGTTTAGAGGAAGCTCTTGATCATATGCTAGGAATGTTAATGTATTTGTATGTTCTTTTATTGAGCTGAATTGCCATAGGATGAATGCTTAGCCATTTGGGCTACCTGCTTGTGATCACCTGTGCTGTTAGAAGACAGCTGATACTAGGAGTGGAGCTAGGTCTTTGGCCAAGAATTCAATCCACTAGAGAGACTGCCTTAAGCTAAACTAGCTAGAGAAGCTAAATGCCTGTGATTAGTTGTGCTGATTAAAGACAACTGATGCTAGGGGTAATTTGGCTAGGATAGTTAGTAGAATCCTCATTGTAATCTTTCAGGAAAGAACAAGACATACATTGCATCATAATTTTCTTAGCCTAGGGTCAAGTAGTGGAATCAAAAGCCTTAGTACCTTCCCTTGAACTCAGATAACCTTAGAAATTTAGAAAACTTTAGCAAATCCTCCAAGTCCCTGTGGACAAACCTCTATTTACATTCTATCTTCATCAAGACCCTGTATACTTGTAGGTAAAACATAGGTTGTAGTTTTTAGGTCTCATTCCTTGAGCTACCAAAGATCTTATCTCTTTTGATCAGGCACATGAGACAAGATGCACAAGACAATACAATCAAGTTGTGCTGTGGTGAACAAAAATTTGTCCACAATGATCCTTTTGGTTGGAATTCATGGAACCCTCCTTTTCCATATGTTTAGACCATGTTTTCTTCTCTAATGGCCTATATCCGTTTTTGGAAACTAATCTCTTCGAGGAAGATAAGATCTTACATACCTTAGTTGTTTTCTCTGCGAGTTTAAGCTTAGTGGCCAGACGATCTGCTCTTCGCTGAAGCTTGTTGACATATCTCATCTTGTGTTTGTATTTGAAACACTTTGAAAAATCATGACCTTTGAGAGAACAATAGGAGCATGTCAACGTATAATATGGTTCAGGCGCCCGAGATGTGCAAGATGCTAGGCACACAGTTGATCCTGAAACATTAAACATAGAGTTTCCAACAGAGGGGTCAAATGATTCTTCCATCTTGATTGGGTTCTCTTCTAAAAGATTATTAAGATTGATGTATGTATTGCTACAATTATCAATCAATATTTTCACATAGAAGAGCAACACTTGATTTTTTGTCTTCATCGGAATCATAATTGTCAGACATCTCATCAAGTGTCGCAGCAAGACCTTTGTTCCCAATGTATTTTCTACGATTTGGGCACTTGTTTGCAAAATGACCAAATCCCTTACACTTAAATCACTGAGGCATATCCTCGTCATCAGTGTCCCTGTTTTTGGGAGGAATACGATTATGAGGTTTAACTGATGCTTTAGGCTTATCTCTGGAGAACCGTTTACTTTTCTTCAATAAAAGATCTCCCAACTGTCTTGTGATCATTGAGACCTATTTTTCAAGATCTTCATCTGATGAATCAGTCTCAGAGTGATTGTCTTCAGAGATATATATACTTTTTTACTTTTATCAAGTAATTTTGTGTCTTTTTGTGCTTTGGACACACCATCCTTAGATTTGGATGAATGCTCGTGATCAAAGATCTTAAGCTTCCCAACCAGCGTATTTCTGGAGAGATTATCAAGGTTATTTCCCTCAACGATGGCATGCTTCTTAGAGTCGTATCTAGATGGCAGCGATCTGAGAATTTTCATCACAATGTCCTTTTCAGGAATAGTCTTACCAAATGCAAAAGATACATTAGCAATTTCAGACAGTTTGTGATTAAACTCATCAAATGAATATTCATATGCCATACGAAGGTTTTCCCAATCGGAATTAAGGTTTTAAATCCTAGCTTCCTTTTCACTGGTATTACCTTCGAATACGGTTTCTAAGATGTCCCACGCATCTTTCGACCTAGTGCAATTTGACACATGGTGTTGAAGATTTGGGGTAATGGCATGTATGATGACATTCAAAACCGTCGGAATTTTGCTTTGCAGTAAGTATCTCGGAAAGACTGTATTCACCAATATTTTTGGGAACGTTTACATTTCCAACTGCCACAACGGGAGCATCATAGCCGTTAACTACATATACCCATGATTGAAAATCACGTGCTTGAAGAAAAGCTCGCATAAAAATTTTCCACCATAAGTAATTAGATCCATCGAAGACTGGTGGTACGTTAATAGAGATAACACCTCTATCCATAGAGTCAGATCGTTACAAACACAGACTGGTAAGGTCTTGAACGTGTTTGCCTGCTCTGATACCAATTGAAAAAGCGGGGGTACAACAACCTCACCCACTATTTCGATTAGCAATCTGTATGGACTAAATCTAATATACTTTTAAGAGAATCAACTAGACGTTCAGACTCAATCTTAATAAAAAGTATATCAAGGAGTTAATATCTCTATCTCTCGATTTGATCTTTACTCAAGCAAATGGAAATCCGCGAGTCTTTATCAAATACTAGAGAGATAAACTTGGATGGTACCAAAGATCAATATTCAAGTGTCAATCAATGTAATCAACAATCAAAGGTTGGATATTCTAGATTGATCTCAACGCACAACCTGTGATATTTCAATTATATAACAAAATATAATGCGGAATAGAAATAACACAGACACCAGAAATTTTGTTAACGAGGAAACCACAAATGTAGAAAAACCCCGGGACCTAGTCCATATTGAACACCATACTGTATTAAGCCGCTACAGACACTATCCTACTATAAACTAACTTCGGTCTGGACTGTAGTTGAACCCTAATCAATCTCACACTGATTCAAGGTACAGTTGCGCTCCTTACGTCTCTGATCCCACGGTTTGCAAAGATTGCATTCCTTATAATTTATTGTTTTAAGTTCATGAACAATCAATTTGAGAAATAACCAGCTTGGGTACGCGTATGGGTATGCATACCTAAGCTACCATATTTGAGTTTACAAACTCATCAGAAATTTTCGGTTTGAAAACTTCCGTGGGTACGCGTACGGGTATGTGTACCTAAGGTGACTGGTTTACTAGTTTGCAAACTTACAAACTCAGCAGAAATTTTCGGTATGAAAACTTCCGCAGGTACGCGTACTCAACCTGTCTCTTTCACCAATACTGCATGCACACATATGCACACACTTGGTCTCCGACACATGGATTTATACACTAATCTGCGAACACATCGTATATGCTTTTATATCCATAGTTGGTAATCTCAACTCTACATTTCAATCATTGAAACATTCTTCTATAATGTTATAACAATCGTTATTCACGACTATCGCCATCAAATCTATTTTCAAGATTGAAACGTCTTCATGACTTGCGTCACGGGTAAAGATGAAAATGGTTAAAACAAAAGCTCACCAACACATATTTCGAGAAAAAGATACGCGAGTAAACTTGGCTCGAAATAGCAAATGTACATGCATGAAAACTATCATACTTATACGACTTTGTCTCAAGAGTAGGAGATAGAATAGACTTTTGAGTGACAGAAAAGTTCAAGTCTCCACATACCTTTTTGTCGGATGAAGTTCCACTTATTCCTCGAGTAGTTCTTCGTCTTTGTAAGATGATCGCCATGGGGTCTGGAGCTCAATTGCACTTAACTATCCTAGACCGAGACTTAGTCATAAGTAAACTAGAAATCAAGACATATAGTTTTGATCACTAATATTGGCAAACATGCTTGATATAGCAAAATCTCTTCAGGCGAAATACTTTCAATATGGAGATCTTTTCAACCTAAAAAAGAAGACCAACACAACATGGTCCTGGAGAATCTTGAGTTCTGAGTTACCTTTTGTGCAAGCTAACAATTGTTGGTGTCTTGGAGATGGAAAAAATATTCTAATCTGGCGACACAGGTGGATACAAGCTCTTCTTCATCCTACAGTACCAAGACAAGGATCAACATCCCACCATAATTTTAAGTATGTTTTTGAACTGTTCGATCAGAGCAATAACTCATGGGATCTGGACTCTCTGCATGAACTCTTCGAGCCCAACACTGTAATCCTCATACAAAATTTACAGATACACAAGAGCTGCAATGACAGATTGATCTGGCTGCTGAAAAAAATGGCAGATTCTCTGTAAAATATGCATACCGGAAACTGCATGAAGAATATAACAACTCAGAATCGCTGGAGCCAAGGATGATCAAAATCTACAAGATTCTGCGGAAACTGCCATTACTTCCTAGGATAAGACAGTTCTTATGGAAGGATGTCTCCTCTCTCCTTCCTACAAGGGACATTCTTCATTCTAAAATCCCTGGTATCACACCTGTTTGCCCCTTCTGTGAATTAGTGCAGGAAACTCCATCACATGTTTTGATGGAATGTGATCTTCCTCGAGCCGTGTGGTTCTCCATCACTGGTTGGTCTTCAGATGGTCCTATTTCCTTCGCAGAATGGACTCAAAGCTGGTTCGAAGATTTTCTGGCCAAGAGAATAACAAAACACGAAATCTGTAGAAGAGCAATCATTGCGTGGTGTCTATGGACTGACAGATGTGACAAAGCTTTTCAGAATGCTAACCCTAATCTAGAAAGAACCATTCTTAGATCTCGTAGTTTCATCAGTGATCATCTAGAACAGTATAACTTACAACATGTATCATCTGCTAGAGTTTGTCGTTTCAACATCCACTGGATGCCTCCACCTGTTGATGTTATTTCTATGAATGTTGATGGTTCTTTTCTACATTTAAACAAATCTGGAGGAATTTGACTAATGGCTCGGAATTTTGCAGGTGAACAACAAGCAGCAAAATGCATCTACTTGACGGGAATAAGGAATGCTGCTCAAGTGGAATGCATGGGTTTGTGGGAGGCAGTGAACTTGGCAGAGAGGTTAAAGCTGGAGAAAGTGCACTTCGAGCTTGATGCAAAGAAAGTGGTGGAAGCTGTCAATAACAAAGCTTCCATTGACTGGAAATTACTTAATTTAGTTAAGGATATTCAGAGTTCTCTTAGTAAATTCCGCTTTTGGAAATGTTCTTACATTCCTAAAGAAGGCAATAAGGTTGCAGACATTCTCTCTAAACTTGCTAGGGAGAATGCTGTGTCAGTAGCTTGGTCTAATTACTCTCCTATAGAAGTCAGATCTCAGCTTACACGAGATAAAACTTATGTATTACATTAATTTTCTTTTAATACATCACTTCTGGTTTCAAAAAAAAAAATGCTTGCTATTGCAACACATGCGAGTTCGACCGAGCAGTGCTCTAACATAAGGGAAGGTCGGATAACCTTCTTACCAGAGTTTGATAACGGTTCCAAGATAAAATAAGCTATTCTGAATAGAGACTTGTTCTAAGTACTTTTTGTTACCAGGTTTACATGATAAACCAAAACAAAATAGGGAAAAAGAGCCCTAAAAACTCGTAATGTAACTATTTAAAAAGATAGTACGCTTTGTCTTGCCATTCAACAACTTGAATAAAGTCCCGAAAACCTAGAAAACTTTCACTAGAACCTTCAGCAAACGAACATGCTCGTTTGGCTAAGGTGTCTGGAAAAAAAAATAGCTTCTCTATAAACGCGTTCAAAGATAATTGCCATATAAAGTGCACATGCCAAAGCCCATATCTGCTTAACCCTCCAAGGCAAGTTGCCGGAAGTTAAAGCGGAACCACTACTGCTGAATCAGACCTTACGCCATCTCTTCCAACCCCCAACTTCAAGACCCATTCCAGCCTATTAATTATAGCATAAAACTCTCGACCAAGTAGTTAGATTGGATTCCCAGGCTAACACTAAGCGCCCCTAAACAGTACAACTTCCATCTCTTGCTATGACTCCAACACCAGCTGGACCAGGATTATCACCCGCCGTGAAAGAATTCGTTTAATGCTGGAGCTAACCAAATTACCTCTACATGAATAGTGAATTTGGTCCTCCAGTAAGAAACTATGAAGTACCTAAGAACACAAAAATGATATAGTGTATCATCATATGACAACACATTCCGATAAAACTATCATGGACGAGATTGAAATTGCACCAATTTCAAATTCTAACCTTCAAAACATTTCTAACCTTTCACAGTCCAGACCTTATTGCTAAGTTTGCTACCAACTAAAGTTTCTTGACCATGCGACTCTTACCTTTTGTTGCCTTGTCTAAATCAAGCTTAATTAGAGACTTAATCTCAACTTATTAGCTGGTGTATATGTGGACACTATACACATCCTAGTTAGCAATTCGCGGAATCATTAGCGAATGATTCGCGAATCATTACCTATCAAACGGCAACGAATAATTCGGTCGTCCAACTAGGTCCGTGTATTTCGTGAAGATGCCGAACCATCCACAAATTTGTCGTCCCGAACCAGAATTCGTAAGATAAATACGCCAAGTTTGTCTCCAGGTTTAGAAAACCCATTATTAACGTGCCATCTAATAAACCTCCTCTCAAGTCTTTGAAAGAAACCTGTTTTGAGGCATACTCATTTTTTTTGAGGCATACTCATCCATTATACCATCTAGGGTGGGTTTATAAGGGGTGTCTAAAGGTAGTGCAATTACCTATATATCCCTAAATAATTTGAATTATTAGAGTGTCCTTATCCTCAAAAACCTAAAATCAAAAATCAAAATAAACTTTAAACTTAAACATCTAGAACTCCAATTCAATCAAGAAATTAATAAAACAAAGGAAACACGAATCGAAGTGAGCAATGTTGGAGTGCGAAATCCAAATCTCAATTGATCTTAGATGTATTTTAGAATGTATGTGTAACAAACCCATCTTGTTTTTGATTGATTTTATTTTGTTTGATCGGTAGAATATGATTTCAAAGATGAAATTAGGGTTTTTAGAAGATCAGTTCGGCTGATCTTGGAGTATCAATTTTGAGCCGAACTTAGTGTATGATTTAGAGAAACACTATGTTCGGCTAATGTGACTTTGCTAAATTTTGTTCGAATCATCTGAACCTAAATTCGTCAGTTACAGAATGAAGTTCGGCTGATAACTTTTCAGTCGAACCTCTGTTTTTTGAAATTATACCAAGGTTAGGCTGAAAAGTTATCAGCCGAACTGTTCATCTGGTCAGTAGATCTGGGTTTTAAAAATTCAATTTTTGATAGATTCAACTTATAAAAAGGAAATTAAACCTCGTATAGAAGTTCCTCTGATTCAAGTCACACATTTTGGTCACTTCTAATCATTAAAATCTCAAAAGTCAAAACCCAAGTTTTTTTCCACTTCTTCTTCTTCCTCTCAAAAATCCCAACTCCCTCATATAAATTTGATTTTTTCTACTAATTCACCACTAATAATTTAATTTTTAATCAATCCTTAAAATTCCTAACTAATCAAATCTAATCATAATCATTAACACTAATTATGTAAGGGTAGTTATGTCATTATCAAAAAATGTGGATAAGGGGTGATGTTGTTTTTTATTTAGTGACCCTATTTTGGCATTATTTAGTATGCCTCAAAAAAATTAAGTATGCCTCACAACAGGTTTCCTTTGAAAGTCACTTTTCCCAAAAATGGCTCTGCGTTGGATACGCCAAGTTTGTCTCCAAGTTTAAACAACCCATTATTAATGGCCCATCTAATAAACCTCCTTTCAAGCCCACCGCTCATTTCACGTCTTTGAAAGAATGATTTTTTGGGGAACATGGTTTTTTTTTTGGGACCATGGTCCTATTAGGCCACCTACCCTACAATGTTAAGAGATGTCCTAAAATCAAATGATATTACTAATTTGGCCCTTACCCTAATTAAATTAACCCTAACCTAATAACTACATCTAACTTAATCTAAAAAAAAACCCTAAACATAATCCTAATCTAACCTAGCCGCACAACAAAAAAAAAACAGTTTTGAGGAACTGTTCTCCTCTTCTTCTTTCCTCTTCCCCCATTTCAACATCGTTTTCATCGATTAATCGTCGACTCATAAAATTTTCATCGTCGATTAATCAATCGACTATAAGAATGGTTCTTCGAAAGAAAACCAATAGACTCCCAGAAACAGGTCCCCCATTAGGACATCTAGCAAATCAGCCAAATGATTTTGAGAATCATAAAGAAGTGGAAGAGCCAAGTGAATCCATAATCCAGTATAATAGACGCGGTAAGAAGCCTGATTCTGCCATGGGACCGATTCGCAGGTATTTTCCAACAAACCCATACTTTTAATTTGATTTTGATTCGTTTAGTTGAATAGAAATCATCAAAATAGGGTTCGAATGGAAGTTACAGTGCGCTGTTCGGTTAAGACGAATTTCTAGAAAACCCTAGTTTGTTAACCGAACTTCTTGAAAGGAAGAACACGAAGAACAATTCGGTTTTATAGGATTCAAAACCGGGTCACCGAACTGCCAGTTCAATTAGTTCGCAAAAAAGCCTAAAACTTTTTTCTAACCGAACTTCACCAGTTTTGCAACAATTTGTTTTTCCACTTGTAACCGAACTGTGCAATTTTGCCCGCTATTTTGAGTTTTTGTGTAACCGAACTGAGCTATCTTGTTCTGTTGGTTCGCATAATAGTCTAAAACTATTTAGTAACCGAACTTTACCAAAAAAAAACAAATTTCAATATAACCGAACTATGCTATTTTGCCCTATATGTTGAGTTTCAATTTAACCGAACTTGTCCAACTATGCTGTGTTGCATACATGTGCAGTTCGGTTTATTCACAAAAAACCTTGACAAACCGAACTCTTCACTATTAGTTACCAATGTTGAGTTCGATTTATTCGCAAAAAACCTTGACAAACCGAACTCTTCAGTATTTTAACATATGTGGAGTTCGGTTTGATCGCAAAAAACCTTGAAAAACCGAACTCTTTACTATTAGTGACCAATGTTGAGTTCGGTTGATTCGCAAAAAACCTTGACAAACCGAACTCTTCAGTATTTGCACACATGTGGAGTTCGGTGTGTTCGCAAAAAACCTATTCAAACCGAACCTTACGCTGAGAACCCTTATGTTGCATCTGATTTAGTCAATCATTTATCGGTTAAGCTAATATATTTTGTTTTCTTGATTAGAGAAAAACAACCTTTACTGGAAGATCTGAGAACTCCCACGCCTCGAGGCAAAGTACATTGTGGTGTCGGTAAGCGTGGAACCAAAAATGCTAAGTATGGAGGTGGGTCATTACCGGGTGTTGTCATCCAAGATGGTGTCAATAGAGATAATGTTGACAACGTAAGCCAACAAGTTAATGAAGAGATTGTGTAAGAGATGGGCAGTCAAGAACATAATCAAGGTGGAGAAGATGAACCAGTTAAAGGAGGAGGAAATGAGGGTGTCGATGATGAGGGTGAAAAATATGAGGAAGATGGAGATAAGGATGATGATGGATCATAGGAGGACTCGGATGAAGAGGAATAAGAAGAGGAACAAGCAGACATAGTGGTAAAGAGACCTAGAAAGACGCCTAAAAATCCTTGTGCTAGATATTCATACATTCCTCATAAGGATTTGTGTTTGCCGCCAAAGAATCCAACATATGGTACTCCAAGAGATGGCGGGGAGGTATTGATGGGGTACAAAAACTCATGGGCTGCCAAGATCTTTGCGACAAAGGTATGGTCCAATCTTAACCATCAAGATTTAGATTTCTCAGTCATTTTATTATATTTTGACATATATTGTTCTTTTATATACATATTAGTATATAAGATATGATGTTGTTTTTTTAGGATCATAAAAATGGTGTTTGTGTTTTGAAACGTCAAAAGAACAAGGTATGGAATATAAAAAATGAGTGTGATGAGGTCCGCTTGGAGGTATTTGATTGTGTACTATGGAACGGGATACAACATGCGCACCAAAAATTTGATGCTGTCACTGTTACTGCATTTGCCGAGAGGGCTTATCCAGAAACGGATACCTTTCATCTACCTTTTGGTGAGATGGCAATAACTCCGAATGATTGTTTTAGAATCACAACCCTACCAATTACATGAACAAGTATTGGATATGGTTACGATCCCTCTATGAGTTATGAAGTTCTTGAAAAACTAGTCGAAAGGTGTCTAGGATGGAGCGATAAAAAGGCATAATGTGAGTTTAGGCGAGCTAACAAAGAGCCTAAGGAAGGTGATGAGTATAATGAGTTTGAGGAAGACTGCACGTACAAGAAGAAGTTTAAAAAGAACAAGCTCAAAACCTTGTTTGATGAGTTTTCAGGGACGAAAGATTTGGTTGCTCAAGGAAAGTTGGTGATGACAGAGGAGAAGACTAAGCACCATGTGACTGCTTATTTGTTATATCAACTTGGAACCATCTTCTTCCCTGACACTTCAGTCCACGTGGTAAAAGCTCATTACCTCCATCTATTGGACCCCTTGGATGAGGTGAACAACTACTCTTGGGGCATTGCGGTTCTTTCATTCGTTCAAGCGGAACTCAGAAAAGCTTCGAGGCTTAGGAGTCTATATTTTGGAGGCTTATACACCCTTGTTCAGGTACCCCGTTAAATTATCGTTTGTGTGTTTAAATATATAAGCGAATGAATGTGTATTGTTACTAATCATATTGCGAATGTATTATTTTTTGCCTCTTCCCATAGGTTTGGGTGTACGACCATTTCCCTAAACTGCAATTGTCTCATGCTCGCACTCCTTGGCCTTATGGGAAGCCTACAACTGGTAAATATGAATTTTTGAACTCATAGAAAAAGAATAAGGAAAAAAGGTGTTGGAGTTGAGGGAGTCATTGGATAAGTTAACAGTGGAAGATGTGGTTTTCCATCCTTACAGCATTGCATCAGATGAAGACGAGGAGGATATTGATGTTATTAATTTCTCACCTGTTGCGGGTTATAATGGACCGTTGTTTCATCCTGGGGGTTGTACAATGTACAATCCTCGAAGATTACTTAGACAACTTTCTTGTGTCCAAAGTGTCCCACAAGTGGAAAACTTCAACTTCAAGATAAAGAAGGTCGGAACTAAGAACATCGAGAAGAATTTCATCCCCAAATACGATCTTGCTCCATCAGTGGACCACTGGAAGAACTTTGGGGATTATCTTGTTCCAGTCGAAGAGTTACAAAATTCGTTTGATGAGCCAAATGCCGCTGACGATGGATATATGGAATGGTATGAACATTCTTGCACATTCTCCAAAGTATGCGGAAAAACGATTGGTCGCATGTCATCCCAAAAGATTTGCCTTTCGAGTTTGTTCATGTTCCGGTACATTTCGATAACCATTCTTCCCATTTCATTGTCACCGAACTCTTTTCTGACATCGCCCTTTGGAGGAGGGACACAACTTAATTATTGCCAATATGGATAAATGTCACTTAAAGGGATTATGCCATGTTCATATTTAGCTATCATGTGGAGACAAGGGAGTCCCATAGACTTCCTCATGTTGCAAACACACACCTCGTCCGGCTTGGTTCCCCATATGTCGATCAAATTCACCTCAACCATTAACCTCTTAATGCAAGCATGTGAAACATTATAGTGGAGTCCCTTGGACAACCGAAGGTCCGCCATTTTCTTGATGTTACCACCTTTGTCTACAATATTTTTGTACTTCATGATGCGGCTTTTTTGGAACTTCTCTTTGATTCTCTCAATATCGCGTTTGAAGTAACTCTCCTTTGTGTTAAACACAACCACAAAATTATCCACACATCCAAAGAGATTTTTCTTCAACCGGTGGTGAGCCGATTCTACCAAACTTGTCGCTTGATTTCCAAAGTGTTTATAGTTGTTGGTAAAAGCATAAACGAAGTGCTCTTTGTGCGGTTCCAACCATTGCTTCACCACATACGTTATTATATCCTCCAGATATTTGGGGCTAGACCAATGTTCTCTAAATTCAGCAAGATTTAGATAATACTCTTCTTCGGTGAGATACCAAGTCAATGCCTCCCATTCCTCGGAGAAGTCAACCCATTTAGCATGATTTATGGTGTATTGTTTATCAAATTCCTCTTTTGCATCTGCTTGTTCATCTTCCGGTAGCTTACTAATCTCTTCCAATCCTTTCCTCTTAGGTGGACAAAGTTGAGGCTTGCACCTATTCATCACATTGCACCATATATGAAATGTACAAAGCATATTATGTGCCAATGGGAAGACTTTCTCTATTGCGTTCATCAATGCTACTTAATTGTCTGTCACGATAACCCCGGGGATATCATCATCTCGGTAGATCGCCTTCACTTGTTGTAGCGCCCAAGTGTAACTTGGTTCTTGCTCTTCCTTTAGAAAATAAAAAGCAACGGTAAACGGTGACTTCGTCGACGTACGACCAACAATGTTCAACAATGACATCTCGTATTTGTTTGTCTTGTAAGTGCAATCCATTATGAGAACTTCATGGAATGATTGAGCCAATTGAACACTCTTCGGATGAGCAATGAAGAGATGAGTAATTTCTTCTTCCGGACCTACCTTCTTTTGAACCGCGTAGCCTTTCTCTTGAGCCAAAAAAAAAACAATTGTTGCATTACTTGTCTATCCTTCCATTCATTCCTTTTAATTGTCTCAATTGCATTGTAAATCGTGGACAAAGATGATACGTTATCCGGGTTATCTTCCTTTAATAAGCGAAGCATAACGGTAGGTGGAATACTCATTTTCCTATACTTAGCAATTTTTTCCATTTCTTGAGGAGTGAGCCTTGCGGCCATTGCATGTCCTTCAAGATCTTCTGGGTGAGGGTGGTTATGATAACCTACCACCTTATCCATAGCTTGAAACCCTCGTTAATTTGCTCTTGCTAAATACTAACTTGAACGGGCATTTAATTTTCTCTGAGCATGTTGTGTTCTTCCTCGTCGTATTTCCTTTATACACATAACCCTTCCTCTTGTGACTATCATCGGGATCTCCACTTCTCTCACAAACCATTTCAAAACGAGTTTGGATTTCTTTCCCATTCAAAACTAAGACACACTTGACTCTCTTAGCATGTTCTCTAGCCCAAGTCTTCGCATCAATAGGTAAGTCAAATACCAACTCATTAGCATAGTGATGAGATGTATCTTCGTACAACATACCAACCGGAGAAGGTTGATCATGCATTGGTATAGGTTGGCATTCCATCTACAAGAAATATAACAACATCAATTAGAATTACATTAGAGTTCGGTTACATAAAAATTTTATCGCAAAAACCGAACTCTAAGTTCGGTTCATAAGGCAAAGTTGAAATGTAACCGAACTAAACACTGTAACTTTTGATATATTTTTTTCTGAGTTCGGTTGTTTACGCTTTTGTTTCAAGTTTGCGAAACAACCGAACTTAATACATTTAGTATACTCTTATATTATGTCAAGTTCGGTTAGCTAGTTCGTAAACATGCAGTTTGCGAAACAGCCGCACTTTGTACACTAATTTAACTCTTATTTGTACGTAAGTTCGGTTAGTTATGGTTAATTGGTTGCGAACTAACCGAACTTTGTACACTAAATTAGATCTAATTTTTACATAGAGTCCGGTTTGTTAATTTGTTACGAACCAACCGAACATAACGCTGGTAATCCTAGAAACTTCCATTAATGGTGAGTTCGGTAACCTGCGTGTTTGGACCAAGTAACCGAACTGCACTTTCAACCGAGTTCGGTTGCTTGTTCATCATGCGATGGAACCGAACTACACATTCAAGAGAGTTCGGTTACATTTTCTTCACAGAAGGTAACCAAACCGTCCCAAATCCAGTTGAAAATTTTAGATTTTTAGGAAAGTTTTGACCAATTCAACATACATTATCCAAGTTTGGAGCATACCCGAACACCCAAATACTCTTCCTCCAGTTGTGGTTGATAAAATCCATCATATTCATCTTGAGATTGAGTTTGGGGAAGAATAGAATCACCATCTAAGAACTAACTCATATCCGGATCATTGTGAAGATTAACAAATATTCTAGGAGTGGATGGAGATGAAGAATCAGATGAGTCTTCATCACTTGAATACCCAAAGTTAGTGAATTGGATTTTTTTTTTATTTTCCATGTTTTTCTTCTTCATCTTCTCTAACTTTACTCTCTCAATAATTCTACTCATCTAATAAAAAACCCATCTTTTAATTAATTAATTAAAAGATGGGTTTTTTATTAGATGAGTAGAATTATTGAGAGAGTAAAGTTAGAGAAGATGAAGAAGAAAAACATGGAGGAGGATATTGCATCAGATGAAGACGAGGAGGATAAATTTCTCACCTGTTGCATCAGATGAAGACGAGGAGGATATTGATGTTATTAATTTCTCACCTGTTGCGGGTTATAATGGACCGTTGTTTCATCCTGGGGGTTGTACAATGTACAATCCTCGAAGATTACTTAGACAACTTTCTTGTGTCCAAAGTGTCCCACAAGTGGAAAACTTCAACTTCAAGATAAAGAAGGTCGGAACTAAGAACATCGAGAAGAATTTCATCCCCAAATACGATCTTGCTCCATCAGTGGACCACTGGAAGAACTTTGGGGATTATCTTGTTCC
>NC_039360.1:115526231-115527874 GCF_003573695.1 Papaver somniferum
AAGAAATATAACAACATCAATTAGAATTACATTAGAGTTCGGTTACATAAAAATTTTATCGCAAAAACCGAACTCTAAGTTCGGTTCATAAGGCAAAGTTGAAATGTAACCGAACTAAACACTGTAACTTTTGATATATTTTTTTCTGAGTTCGGTTGTTTACGCTTTTGTTTCAAGTTTGCGAAACAACCGAACTTAATACATTTAGTATACTCTTATATTATGTCAAGTTCGGTTAGCTAGTTCGTAAACATGCAGTTTGCGAAACAGCCGCACTTTGTACACTAATTTAACTCTTATTTGTACGTAAGTTCGGTTAGTTATGGTTAATTGGTTGCGAACTAACCGAACTTTGTACACTAAATTAGATCTAATTTTTACATAGAGTCCGGTTTGTTAATTTGTTACGAACCAACCGAACATAACGCTGGTAATCCTAGAAACTTCCATTAATGGTGAGTTCGGTAACCTGCGTGTTTGGACCAAGTAACCGAACTGCACTTTCAACCGAGTTCGGTTGCTTGTTCATCATGCGATGGAACCGAACTACACATTCAAGAGAGTTCGGTTACATTTTCTTCACAGAAGGTAACCAAACCGTCCCAAATCCAGTTGAAAATTTTAGATTTTTAGGAAAGTTTTGACCAATTCAACATACATTATCCAAGTTTGGAGCATACCCGAACACCCAAATACTCTTCCTCCAGTTGTGGTTGATAAAATCCATCATATTCATCTTGAGATTGAGTTTGGGGAAGAATAGAATCACCATCTAAGAACTAACTCATATCCGGATCATTGTGAAGATTAACAAATATTCTAGGAGTGGATGGAGATGAAGAATCAGATGAGTCTTCATCACTTGAATACCCAAAGTTAGTGAATTGGATTTTTTTTTTATTTTCCATGTTTTTCTTCTTCATCTTCTCTAACTTTACTCTCTCAATAATTCTACTCATCTAATAAAAAACCCATCTTTTAATTAATTAATTAAAAGATGGGTTTTTTATTAGATGAGTAGAATTATTGAGAGAGTAAAGTTAGAGAAGATGAAGAAGAAAAACATGGAGGAGGATATTGCATCAGATGAAGACGAGGAGGATAAATTTCTCACCTGTTGCATCAGATGAAGACGAGGAGGATATTGATGTTATTAATTTCTCACCTGTTGCGGGTTATAATGGACCGTTGTTTCATCCTGGGGGTTGTACAATGTACAATCCTCGAAGATTACTTAGACAACTTTCTTGTGTCCAAAGTGTCCCACAAGTGGAAAACTTCAACTTCAAGATAAAGAAGGTCGGAACTAAGAACATCGAGAAGAATTTCATCCCCAAATACGATCTTGCTCCATCAGTGGACCACTGGAAGAACTTTGGGGATTATCTTGTTCCCAGTCGAAGAGTTAAAAAATTCGTTTGATGAGCCAAATGCCGCTGACGATGGATATATGGAATGGTATGAACATTCTTGCACATTCTCCGAAGTATGCGGAAAAACGATTGGTCGCATGTCATCCCAAAAGATTTGCCTTTCGAGTTTGTTCATGTTCCGGTACATTTCGATAACCATTCTTCCCATTTCATTGTCACCGAACTCTTTTCTGACATCGCCCTTTGGAGGAGGGACACAACTTAATTATT
>NC_039360.1:115527884-115528070 GCF_003573695.1 Papaver somniferum
CCAAAGTGTTTATAGTTGTTGGTAAAAGCATAAACGAAGTGCTCTTTGTGCGGTTCCAACCATTGCTTCACCACATACGTTATTATATCCTCCAGATATTTGGGGCTAGACCAATGTTCTCTAAATTCAGCAAGATTTAGATAATACTCTTCTTCGGTGAGATACCAAGTCAATGCCTCCCATTCC
>NC_039360.1:115528080-115587373 GCF_003573695.1 Papaver somniferum
AAGTATGCGGAAAAACGATTGGTCGCATGTCATCCCAAAAGATTTGCCTTTCGAGTTTGTTCATGTTCCGGTACATTTCGATAACCATTCTTCCCATTTCATTGTCACCGAACTCTTTTCTGACATCGCCCTTTGGAGGAGGGACACAACTTAATTATTTCCAATATGGATAAATGTCACTTAAAGGGATTATGCCATGTTCATATTTAGCTATCATGTAGAGACAAGGGAGTCCCATAGACTTCCTCATGTTGCAAACACACACCTCGTCCGGCTTGGTTCCCCATATGTCGATCAAATTCACCTCAACCATTAACCTCTTAATGCAAGCATGTGAAACATTATAGTGGAGTCCCTTGGACAACCGAAGGTCCGCCATTTTCTTGATGTTACCACCTTTGTCTACAATATTTTTGTACTTCATGATGCGGCTTTTTTGGAACTTCTCTTTGATTCTCTCAATATCGCGTTTGAAGTAACTCTCCTTTGTGTTAAACACAACCACAAAATTATCCACACATCCAAAGAGATTTTTCTTCAACCGGTGGTGAGCCGATTCTACCAAACTTGTCGCTTGATTCCCAAAGTGTTTATAGTTGTTGGTAAAAGCATAAACGAAGTGCTCTTTGTGCGGTTCCAACCATTGCTTCACCACATACGTTATTATATCCTCCAGATATTTGGGGCTAGACCAATGTTCTCTAAATTCAGCAAGATTTAGATAATACTCTTCTTCGGTGAGATACCAAGTCAATGCCTCCCATTCCCCGGAGAAGTCAACCCATTTAGCATGATTTATGGTGTATTGTTTATCAAATTCCTCTTTTGCATCTGCTTGTTCATCTTCCGGTAGCTTACTAATCTCTTCCAATCCTTTCCTCTTAGGTGGACAAAGTTGAGGCTTGCACCTATTCATCACATTGCACCATATATGAAATGTACAAAGCATATTATGTGCCAATGGGAAGACTTTCTCTATTGCGTTCATCAATGCTACTTAATTGTCTGTCACGATAACCCCGGGGATATCATCATCTCGGTAGATCGCCTTCACTTGTTGTAGCGCCCAAGTGTAACTTGGTTCTTGCTCTTCCTTTAGAAAATAAAAAGCAACGGTAAACGGTGACTTCGTCGACGTACGACCAACAATGTTCAACAATGACATCTCGTATTTGTTTGTCTTGTAAGTGCAATCCATTATGAGAACTTCATGGAATGATTGAGCCAATTGAACACTCTTCGGATGAGCAATGAAGAGATGAGTAATTTCTTCTTCCGGACCTACCTTCTTTTGAACCGCGTAGCCTTTCTCTTGAGCCAAAAAAAAAACAATTGTTGCATTACTTGTCTATCCTTCCATTCATTCCTTTTAATTGTCTCAATTGCATTGTAAATCGTGGACAAAGATGATACGTTATCCGGGTTATCTTCCTTTAATAAGCGAAGCATAACGGTAGGTGGAATACTCATTTTCCTATACTTAGCAATTTTTTCCATTTCTTGAGGAGTGAGCCTTGCGGCCATTGCATGTCCTTCAAGATCTTCTGGGTGAGGGTGGTTATGATAACCTACCACCTTATCCATAGCTTGAAACCCTCGTTAATTTGCTCTTGCTAAATACTAACTTGAACGGGCATTTAATTTTCTCTGAGCATGTTGTGTTCTTCCTCGTCGTATTTCCTTTATACACATAACCCTTCCTCTTGTGACTATCATCGGGATCTCCACTTCTCTCACAAACCATTTCAAAACGAGTTTGGATTTCTTTCCCATTCAAAACTAAGACACACTTGACTCTCTTAGCATGTTCTCTAGCCCAAGTCTTCGCATCAATAGGTAAGTCAAATACCAACTCATTAGCATAGTGATGAGATGTATCTTCGTACAACATACCAACCGGAGAAGGTTGATCATGCATTGGTATAGGTTGGCATTCCATCTACAAGAAATATAACAACATCAATTAGAATTACATTAGAGTTCGGTTACATAAAAATTTTATCGCAAAAACCGAACTCTAAGTTCGGTTCATAAGGCAAAGTTGAAATGTAACCGAACTAAACACTGTAACTTTTGATATATTTTTTTCTGAGTTCGGTTGTTTACGCTTTTGTTTCAAGTTTGCGAAACAACCGAACTTAATACATTTAGTATACTCTTATATTATGTCAAGTTCGGTTAGCTAGTTCGTAAACATGCAGTTTGCGAAACAGCCGCACTTTGTACACTAATTTAACTCTTATTTGTACGTAAGTTCGGTTAGTTATGGTTAATTGGTTGCGAACTAACCGAACTTTGTACACTAAATTAGATCTAATTTTTACATAGAGTCCGGTTTGTTAATTTGTTACGAACCAACCGAACATAACGCTGGTAATCCTAGAAACTTCCATTAATGGTGAGTTCGGTAACCTGCGTGTTTGGACCAAGTAACCGAACTGCACTTTCAACCGAGTTCGGTTGCTTGTTCATCATGCGATGGAACCGAACTACACATTCAAGAGAGTTCGGTTACATTTTCTTCACAGAAGGTAACCAAACCGTCCCAAATCCAGTTGAAAATTTTAGATTTTTAGGAAAGTTTTGACCAATTCAACATACATTATCCAAGTTTGGAGCATACCCGAACACCCAAATACTCTTCCTCCAGTTGTGGTTGATAAAATCCATCATATTCATCTTGAGATTGAGTTTGGGGAAGAATAGAATCACCATCTAAGAACTAACTCATATCCGGATCATTGTGAAGATTAACAAATATTCTAGGAGTGGATGGAGATGAAGAATCAGATGAGTCTTCATCACTTGAATACCCAAAGTTAGTGAATTGGATTTTTTTTTTATTTTCCATGTTTTTCTTCTTCATCTTCTCTAACTTTACTCTCTCAATAATTCTACTCATCTAATAAAAAACCCATCTTTTAATTAATTAATTAAAAGATGGGTTTTTTATTAGATGAGTAGAATTATTGAGAGAGTAAAGTTAGAGAAGATGAAGAAGAAAAACATGGAGGAGGATATTGCATCAGATGAAGACGAGGAGGATAAATTTCTCACCTGTTGCATCAGATGAAGACGAGGAGGATATTGATGTTATTAATTTCTCACCTGTTGCGGGTTATAATGGACCGTTGTTTCATCCTGGGGGTTGTACAATGTACAATCCTCGAAGATTACTTAGACAACTTTCTTGTGTCCAAAGTGTCCCACAAGTGGAAAACTTCAACTTCAAGATAAAGAAGGTCGGAACTAAGAACATCGAGAAGAATTTCATCCCCAAATACGATCTTGCTCCATCAGTGGACCACTGGAAGAACTTTGGGGATTATCTTGTTCCAGTCGAAGAGTTACAAAATTCGTTTGATGAGCCAAATGCCGCTGACGATGGATATATGGAATGGTATGAACATTCTTGCACATTCTCCAAAGTATGCGGAAAAACGATTGGTCGCATGTCATCCCAAAAGATTTGCCTTTCGAGTTTGTTCATGTTCCGGTACATTTCGATAACCATTCTTCCCATTTCATTGTCACCGAACTCTTTTCTGACATCGCCCTTTGGAGGAGGGACACAACTTAATTATTGCCAATATGGATAAATGTCACTTAAAGGGATTATGCCATGTTCATATTTAGCTATCATGTGGAGACAAGGGAGTCCCATAGACTTCCTCATGTTGCAAACACACACCTCGTCCGGCTTGGTTCCCCATATGTCGATCAAATTCACCTCAACCATTAACCTCTTAATGCAAGCATGTGAAACATTATAGTGGAGTCCCTTGGACAACCGAAGGTCCGCCATTTTCTTGATGTTACCACCTTTGTCTACAATATTTTTGTACTTCATGATGCGGCTTTTTTGGAACTTCTCTTTGATTCTCTCAATATCGCGTTTGAAGTAACTCTCCTTTGTGTTAAACACAACCACAAAATTATCCACACATCCAAAGAGATTTTTCTTCAACCGGTGGTGAGCCGATTCTACCAAACTTGTCGCTTGATTTCCAAAGTGTTTATAGTTGTTGGTAAAAGCATAAACGAAGTGCTCTTTGTGCGGTTCCAACCATTGCTTCACCACATACGTTATTATATCCTCCAGATATTTGGGGCTAGACCAATGTTCTCTAAATTCAGCAAGATTTAGATAATACTCTTCTTCGGTGAGATACCAAGTCAATGCCTCCCATTCCCCGGAGAAGTCAACCCATTTAGCATGATTTATGGTGTATTGTTTATCAAATTCCTCTTTTGCATCTGCTTGTTCATCTTCCGGTAGCTTACTAATCTCTTCCAATCCTTTCCTCTTAGGTGGACAAAGTTGAGGCTTGCACCTATTCATCACATTGCACCATATATGAAATGTACAAAGCATATTATGTGCCAATGGGAAGACTTTCTCTATTGCGTTCATCAATGCTACTTAATTGTCTGTCACGATAACCCCGGGGATATCATCATCTCGGTAGATCGCCTTCACTTGTTGTAGCGCCCAAGTGTAACTTGGTTCTTGCTCTTCCTTTAGAAAATAAAAAGCAACGGTAAACGGTGACTTCGTCGACGTACGACCAACAATGTTCAACAATGACATCCCGTATTTGTTTGTCTTGTAAGTGCAATCCATTATGAGAACTTCATGGAATGATTGAGCCAATTGAACACTCTTCGGATGAGCAATGAAGAGATGAGTAATTTCTTCTTCCGGACCTACCTTCTTTTGAACCGCGTAGCCTTTCTCTTGAGCCAAAAAAAAAAACAATTGTTGCATTACTTGTCTATCCTTCCATTCATTCCTTTTAATTGTCTCAATTGCATTGTAAATCGTGGACAAAGATGATACGTTATCCGGGTTATCTTCCTTTAATAAGCGAAGCATAACGGTAGGTGGAATACTCATTTTCCTATACTTAGCAATTTTTTCCATTTCTTGAGGAGTGAGCCTTGCGGCCATTGCATGTCCTTCAAGATCTTCTGGGTGAGGGTGGTTATGATAACCTACCACCTTATCCATAGCTTGAAACCCTCGTTAATTTGCTCTTGCTAAATACTAACTTGAACGGGCATTTAATTTTCTCTGAGCATGTTGTGTTCTTCCTCGTCGTATTTCCTTTATACACATAACCCTTCCTCTTGTGACTATCATCGGGATCTCCACTTCTCTCACAAACCATTTCAAAACGAGTTTGGATTTCTTTCCCATTCAAAACTAAGACACACTTGACTCTCTTAGCATGTTCTCTAGCCCAAGTCTTCGCATCAATAGGTAAGTCAAATACCAACTCATTAGCATAGTGATGAGATGTATCTTCGTACAACATACCAACCGGAGAAGGTTGATCATGCATTGGTATAGGTTGGCATTCCATCTACAAGAAATATAACAACATCAATTAGAATTACATTAGAGTTCGGTTACATAAAAATTTTATCGCAAAAACCGAACTCTAAGTTCGGTTCATAAGGCAAAGTTGAAATGTAACCGAACTAAACACTGTAACTTTTGATATATTTTTTTCTGAGTTCGGTTGTTTACGCTTTTGTTTCAAGTTTGCGAAACAACCGAACTTAATACATTTAGTATACTCTTATATTATGTCAAGTTCGGTTAGCTAGTTCGTAAACATGCAGTTTGCGAAACAGCCGCACTTTGTACACTAATTTAACTCTTATTTGTACGTAAGTTCGGTTAGTTATGGTTAATTGGTTGCGAACTAACCGAACTTTGTACACTAAATTAGATCTAATTTTTACATAGAGTCCGGTTTGTTAATTTGTTACGAACCAACCGAACATAACGCTGGTAATCCTAGAAACTTCCATTAATGGTGAGTTCGGTAACCTGCGTGTTTGGACCAAGTAACCGAACTGCACTTTCAACCGAGTTCGGTTGCTTGTTCATCATGCGATGGAACCGAACTACACATTCAAGAGAGTTCGGTTACATTTTCTTCACAGAAGGTAACCAAACCGTCCCAAATCCAGTTGAAAATTTTAGATTTTTAGGAAAGTTTTGACCAATTCAACATACATTATCCAAGTTTGGAGCATACCCGAACACCCAAATACTCTTCCTCCAGTTGTGGTTGATAAAATCCATCATATTCATCTTGAGATTGAGTTTGGGGAAGAATAGAATCACCATCTAAGAACTAACTCATATCCGGATCATTGTGAAGATTAACAAATATTCTAGGAGTGGATGGAGATGAAGAATCAGATGAGTCTTCATCACTTGAATACCCAAAGTTAGTGAATTGGATTTTTTTTTTTATTTTCCATGTTTTTCTTCTTCATCTTCTCTAACTTTACTCTCTCAATAATTCTACTCATCTAATAAAAAACCCATCTTTTAATTTAATTTCACTAATTAATTTTAACTAAATCATTTCACTAATCATAACCTAAAATTAACTATGAGGGTAGTTTAGGTATTAATATAAATTTCTAGATATGGGGTGACCTAGGTTTACTTCTAATGTCTTTAAACAAAATAAAACCATGGTCCCCCAAAGAAACCATGGTGCCCAAAAAATCGTTCCTTTGAAAGTCATTTTCCCCCCCAAAAAAGTTGTTGTGTTGGAGTCGAACACATTTCTCCTTTCAAGCCCACCGCTCATTTCATGTCTTTGAAAGTCATTTTTCCAAAAATCGTTGTGTGTCGGAGTCAAACCAACGACCACAATCACATATGTATGCTAGGCAAGCAACTAATGAGCTGGACGATTTTTGTTGATTAATTTACGTGTAAATTTCTGAGGAACCCATGTTTGATTCCTCTCTCTTATAAAAACCCATCATTAAGATGGTAAATATCTATAGCCAAAAAGATATAATCTACGTTTAAGATACGAGTTTAAGATTAAATTTAATCTTTCGGATTTTCAGATGTACAATTATAACCTTAATCCATTATGTATTATTAATAAAAAGAAAAGAAAAAAAAAATCCGTTGACAATCGGACATTAGTCGTGGCGTATTTTGTGGGCATTTTCTTAGGGAGTCAGTTTCTCATTTTTCCTATCTTTTTGCTAACAAATTTATTCCACAAAAAATTCACCAATTTAATTGTAACATTACCAATTTACGTTTTATTTATCGCTAGAGAATAATCTCTGATCTTTTGGATTTTTTTTTATAGGGAAAGCTAAAACATTTAGGGGAAAAGCTGATTTCTAGTCCATAAAAGTTGACCATAAATCAATTTGGGGCGAATTAGAAAACTATGCGGGTTCTTCACATATTGTTTCTACATTTCATATTTCTTTCTGCTACTCTCAGGTGAAACCAGAATTCGTGTCATTCACCGTTAACATCTAAAAACTGTCTTTGCAAAGATAAAAAGATTCTCTTATTAATTAAAAATCAAAATATATTATCATTGGCTTAAAAATATCATGCAAATCCGGATTGGTAAATGTTAATCACGATACTAAAATTTACTAATACTTAAGATTATTGCGTTGTAAGGATACCAATAGCTAGTTTAAGAATGGACAAAGATTTCTAGGAGTCACCTGTTTTTGTTTCTCGGTTCATTATGGATTTTACTTCCGGTTTATCTAGGAGTCATCTATTTCAGGTTGTTTTCATTCCCCTTTCATGATTAGACGAATTAAAATTATATGTGCAAGGGTCAAAATTTATATCTTTCAGGAATGTTCGATTGATTCAGTTGAAACCCTAAATCACTACAGGACAATGATACTGAGAATTTGAAGATGATGAATCATAATATATTTTGTTTCCACCCGGTTGACCCAAATAATCATCGCTACTTGACCGCAAGTTTAGCTCTCCCTATAAAAAAAAGAAATCTTTTTTTTTGTTTGTTTTTTGACGGAAGTGTATTGTTTTTTATTTTTATGGTCTTCCTTGAAACTATTTTGTTGATAATTGCGATTTTCACAATATTCAACTATTTCAATTAGGTGACAATTGTAATTTTTACTAAAAAAAAGTGAAAACTGAAATTTCGATGAAGGGTGATAATTGGGAAAAGGGTCCTGCTATCACGCGAGCGTTCGCGTGACAAAACAAATGAACCCGCAGGTTCCAACCGTTGGATATGTATCATCTTTCAAATTCTGATCAAGAGTAGGTTATATCATTTTCTTTTAACAATATTTTATTAAGTAATCCTGAACTTCTATGGATGTTTTACTCGAGTCCTCTGTATCAAAACTTCAGTTGTATCAGATGGGTTTTATTAGCAGAGATGAATCATCTGTTTCTATATGGATGGAAAGATTACGATGAGATCACGAATTCTGATCCAATATTATTAGATGGTTTAGTTAAAAACGAGATAAGAACTCATAACCTTAAAATCTTAGCAGATCTTTACTTCTTCGGTTCTTCCTCCAAACCATCTAATTGTACCAAACTGATTCAATTGTCGTCTTTATTCTTCAATTTTCCTTCTTAGTCATCACAACATTATCAGTTCTTCTTAGCTAGTACTACTGAAAATACCATCTCCATTAACTTCAACATTAATACAAATTTGTGATAAAAACACCAGGTACCCAATTTTCGATGGTGAATGAAGTAAGATTGAATGAACAAATCACTATAGACTAATTTAGTAATTTTATCACTGTGATGAACCTACTTGGTGTGAATTCATTTTGCCAACATGAGTTAAAAAACCATTAAAAGTAGTTTTTGAAGAGAATTTCCAGATTCATGGAAAACAGAGGTAAAAAACATGAAGAAAAAAATATTATTAACATATATATGGGTTCAATTAAAAATCCTACAGAGTTTAGGGATGTTTAGCTAATAAAATCTTAGAAAATGATATACTCCCTAAACTCTGTAGGATTTTTAATTGAACCCATATAGATGTTAATAATCTTTGATAATTGGATTTAACAAGGATGATGCAGATCCAACGAACAAGACCTGCGAGTTCATTTGTGTTATCACGCGAAAGCGCGCGTGACAGCAGGACTCTTGGGAAAATTCAGTTCATTAATAAAAAGCGAAAAATGGAATTTTCAAGGGGGTGATAATCGTGAAAATACAATTTATTACTAAAATATGAAAAGCGGAATTTTCATCATCTGTTTCAAGTGAAAACTCGAATTTCCACTTCATGAAATCATGGATATGATGTTAAATACCAACTGCAATGGTCGATTGCACATAAAACAAGTTTTATAAAACCTGTTTTTAGATGAGCATCACTACTCAGATAAAACAAGTTTTATTAACAAAGAATGAAAATTAGGGTTCTCACACCGTCACACATATGACAAAGAAGAAAGTTGCTGTTTTCACACATGAAACAGTTGTTTTGAGACGAGGTATTTTAACTTTAGCAGTAGAAACCATGCGTGTGACTGATGATTTAATTGCTTTCAGGCTTTAGCTATATAAAATAATGATTAGTAAGTTAAGTACCAAGAGAGAAACAAAATGAAATATGTGAAGATTGAAACAGATGATGCTCTAAATAATGATGATCTGTATAAGAGGGGATGAAATACGTGATTGGGTTTATTTTTGATCGTCTCTGTACTTAGGTTTGAGGAAGAAAACCTAAAGGCGTGATAAATATATTCAGAGCCGATCCTGTGTACATTACGGCCCAGCTCAATGACAGGGCCTTTTCATGGTCAATATATTTTTTCCGGCGACAATTTTGTATGCAAAAATGAGATTAAGACGATTTATATATATAATATATATATATATATATTGTTTGGGCAAAAATAGATCTTTACCTCAAACAATCTCGATTGAAGTTTGATGATTTCCGCAGCATAGGGGTACCTGCAAAATAAATACTCCGACGTTCAAGCCAGTCTCAAGTATTTGCAGGTGAGTTTTTAGGATTTGATTGCCTACCTTCGTGTAGGTTAAAACCTGGTACTTAGAGCATCTCCAACAGAGGGTGAAAATTTTATTTTTTCTTGACACATAGGATTTTAGACCCTCATTTAGATTAAATTCATCTCCAACAGTAGGTCCTGTAAAGTAGGAAGGGTGTAAGAAAAATATGAAGGTCTTAGAGAAAGTCTTATTTAGACCTTGGGAATGACCTCAATGTCATCTTTTTGACTATTTTTTTGATTATTATTATTAAATAAATTTTTCTAAGCCAATAGAAAAAAAGTAATCATTTTTATCTTTATCTAAAAAAACAAATCCTAAAACTAACACCCTACACTACTGGAGATGGTTTATGAGAAAAGTATTATTCTTTTTGCTACATATATATAACCCCACAAATAAGGATCTAAATAAAAACTCCACATAGGATTAGTAGCACCCACTGTTGGAGATGCTCTTATAGATTGGAAATCTAATTGATAAGGATTGAATCTCCTATTTTAATCTTCCTTATCTAATAACTCGTTAGAATACATTTCCCCATAAGTATGAAGAAGTTTTACATATTCAATGTGCCACGGTTCTCGTCAAGTGGACCCATTTTTAATAAATCTCAATGGAAAATATTGGGTACACACATCGCCACTCTTAAGCTCCAACTTGTGGAGGGGTTAAGAAATTTGTCTGAGTGATATAGTCATCTCCATTAGCTATGTAGTTGAGAACCATATCGCCCCCATTTGCAGCTGTTGTAGCTGATCAGGAGTATGGTGTATTTGCTGCCGCTACTTGCACGCTCATGCGATTTTCATAAGAATGAAAAAAGATATGCTCTACTGCCCCAAAAGCTCTTAGTTATTACAAAAGCCTGTATCACTAAATCTAGTGCAACGGCATAAATCAATGAAGAGACTCAGATTCAAGATAGTTAACGAGATGGGTTGTATATGTAAGGAGTCGTTGGACGTAGATTTGTTCGTACGTGCCTTTTCAAATTCAACATTGGCGCCGATTAAGGGGATTCGTGGAAAACGATCGTGTTTTTCCATTGAGGAAGAATAAGCTTTATCAAAGCCGTCAGTACAAAGGTCGCACCCTGCTGGTGCGAGCACCAAAAATAAGCTGCTGCACCAGCATCAACAATACACGCGGGCTTTCATTTCTCGCTCCAACGGAAGCTCAATCCTATAGCTCGAGTTCCATAGGCAGACACATAACCTTGGAATAAAATCACAGATAAGCTTCATCTCTTTTTGTCATTCCAACATGTCTACTCATGATTCTGATATTCTTTTAAGTGATCAACGACCACTAATTTTAATTTGATCAAAAAAAGTCTTTTGATTAATCACAATTGACTTGTGCACTTACTAAGTTTGATAAAAGGCCTAGCTATATATGGTTGTTTATATTATCAAGATGCACTTGACTTTGGTTTAATTCGGGTTCAAATTGATAACAATTATGAAAAGACTTTTGATCGTGCTAAAACATTCGACAGTGGTACCGTGAAAGGATGGAACTTTATAAGCTTTCAAGGAACGGTTACACTTCATTTGGTTAGTCGAGGCGATGACATCCCGTACCGCAGCTCAATGTCATCATTGCTGCTGTAGAAAAATAAAAGCTACATACTCCATCAAGGAACTTTTGGTCCAATTTTGTGGCTGCCTTAGATATTAATTCTCGTCTTTTGTTTAATATCTCGTAGTCAAAGTGAAGACATCAGAACATCGACCGGATTAAGCTTTCATTACCACACAACTCCATGGAGTCTTCAAAAGCATTGGTGTTCCCCTGCCATAAAAATGTCCGTTGTCATATGATCAGCTATGCAAAAGTTCGAGGACCTACAATGCGACAAGTTCGAGGTCCGTGGCTCAAAGCACGCAAAACAGTTCCAAAGTTCAATCACGGAAACAATTTTCTGCTGGAAAGAAAGCAGGCAGTTTTTCTCTCAGCCAGAGGCTTACATCAATGTCTAGCTGCACGATATGTCCTGCTCACATGCTCTTCTTTTCTACCGCGGAAATACTGGTTTGCGCATCCTTTCCTTTTATCTATTTATCTTGATATGCATCTGGTACCAACAGTTTTTCGTTCATTTCTTTGGTCAGATATTTAAATGGTAAAGGTCAGTAATATGACAACTTTGAGCCATAATTTCTAGCACTGGCCATAAATTGAATTTTTCATTCAGTGGTCAACCTGATGGATCCAACAAATAGCCATTTTCTACTTCCTACCCTACTTTGTCTTATGTCATTTCTGACAATTGAAAGATCACTCTTACCTATCATCTAGTGTACATAGCTCCTACTTGTAGCCATACGAAGGCTCTAGCAAATCTAGCAATGTGGACAATGTCATGATTTGATTCTGGTCAATTTTGCAATGTTTCTATTTAGTTTAAATGGAACTGATATTTTTTCGGTGTCAATCTTACTTGACAATATCAACCTGACATTTCACTGAGAAGCAGGCTACACCAACAAGGATGACTACTTGTCATGGCAGTAACTCCACCTGTACTTTCAACACCGGCCCATCCTGGTTTCTAGCTCGATTACAGATGATTTCACCGTGATGTTATCCCGCACCCCAGCTTGAAGTACACTGCTGTTCACGTTCATAGTCAAGATGTCGGGAGACGTGCAGACATGCCTAAGCTTTCCTTACCACCTATATCAAAGATAGCTGCAAAGTTGCGCCAACAAACTCGCTACGTAGAGTTCAACAGCACGATGAGAGTGCTCAGTCTCACTGACACGAAAACAAGGAAGATTGAGTTCTCCGGGCTAACACGATGGTTATGTCGCGAGTGAAAATTCATGACTTCCTTACAAGTTATGGTAGGGAAAAAGAAAAAATCTGAGGAACCACATAGTTGAGATCATGTGCTCTTGATCTCGGCGATTTTGTAAGGCTGCTGTATATTAGACCGATTTACTACATAAGCTAAAAGCAAGTGGGGGCGACAACATCTGTGGGAAAGCCTCTCCGAGGCGCAAGTTCTGTGTGTGACTTCAGGAAAAGCCTAAACTTTCCGTGAACACCCAAACCTTGCACCTGCAGACAACAGGCAAGGATGTAACCACAACGGTAGAGATCCAAGTCTCACACGAGTTTGAGGAGTACCAACACAAAGGGCACTGATTGTCACGGAAATAGTAAAAATATCAAGCCAAGCTACCCTCAGTTCGGCAAGGATACCATTATATCTAAAAAGCTACAAAAAGCCAACAAAATCATCCGCCAAAGCCGAAGAGTAGGCATCCTGGATTCAAGCTCGATAACAACGATTTTGCTCGGTCTCCAATAAATATTATACCAAAGTACTTCTGTGGAGGTTCTGTAATTGGGGTACGTTGCAGTCCATCTCGAATGGATAAGCCCCAGTCACCTTTACTAAAACATAGTGAGGGACATCATGACACGAGAACAAGGAATGCTTCCTTGCTGCTGCTATGATATCGCAAAGGAATGCAACAAAATTGATACATCCAGATGCAGGTTCACTATGCAGAGAAGGACCCATTGCTATCCTCTCGACAGACAAAGGGAAGGAATTTTCTTTGTCCTAAATCTTCAGAGCTTCTGACATCCAGCATCCAAATGTTTGGCGCATCTGCTCAGTCGAAAACCAATATTTGGGTAAGATGTTGATTATCTCTTAACTACTTTTATGTACCTCTTATGCTTTTGTCTCATTTCTGACGATTTTGGTTCTCAAGCCATAATAATTTACATCTGCTCATTCAACAACTAATGATTACATTGAAAGAGCTTCCAAGTTTTGGGGCACAATTTGGTCAAAGCTTTTATAGCTAGGTTCGTGGAAGCTATTGTGTTGATTTTTTATCCACAACAAGCTCGAGATCGAAGTAAATTTAAGCTTTTATATCTAAGTTCGTGGAAGCTATTGTGTTGATTTTTTATCCACAACAAGCTTGAGGTCGAAGTATGTTTAAGCTTTTGTAGCTAAGTTCGTAGAAGCTATTGTGTTGATTTTTTATCCACAACAAGCTCGAGATATATCGAACATGACCGAGCCCTTGTTTCATTGAAGTTGTTGCGTAGACCTTCTTGTCCGCAAATCAATAGATAGAATTGTTGTTTGAGAGATTCTCCAGCAATTCCATTTTTCGTGTAGACTGTTCTGTCCGAAACACGATCGAGTTCAAAGTTCGATAGGATTGCTGTTTGAGATATTCTCCAGCATTTTATATTTATGGTCGAAGATTTTCTATTAAATATCATTTTCTATATAAATATCATTTCCTGTATCATGGAGACATGAGGTTCAAGTTCATTGTATATTCACAACTTGGCAGCACCCGAGAAGTACAACTAATTGGATAATTTATGAAGATTTTACTTGTGAGATCGTTGATTGTTTGTGATCGCTTGAGAAGTGAAGATATAAATTTCACCCCAAAGGCAAGCACCAACGACAGATGAGCAAGTAAAATTACTAGCATAAACGAGTGTGCATAGAATTTCTCGTATATGCTAGTGGGGGCGGATATACTACTATACTAATAATACAACAAGAAGGTATAAATTAGCTCTTGCCTCCGAGAAATTATTACTTTCTGTCCAAAAATTGAAGAAGTCATTATTACTTTCTGTCCAAAAATTGAAGAAGTCTATTTGTTCGAGTTGAATTGAGTTGTATTCGAGTTGAAGAATATAGTCGGAAGTACTTCCTTTAAATATGATTTTTTACATCAACCAGTCCAGATTAATTATACTGGCTGTAACTACGGAAAATCCATTGCTACACCCAAACCTTCTTTTGTAAATCAAATCGTAAATCTAAATATTTATTCACAATCAAAGGGAATATTAATATTAAGTGTGCTAGAAATTTAAATAAGACTCATGATTTTTACGTGGTTCGATCTTTGAATCGATCTACCTCCACGAATTTCACTATATTATTTTTGGGTTACATGAAACTCCATTAATGAGTTCTTGGAGCTCTAGATCTAGTTTTGGGGAAGACGATGAAGTTGGAGAAAATAAAATCTGATCATCTCTCTCTCTTTTACTTTTTTCTTATCTACTAGAGAGTAGAAGTCATTTTACACATATATCCTTTACTTACAAATTAAGGAAACTAAGCTAAGATACTATGTACATAACCCTATATTTGCTAAGTTACTCTTGCCCTTGAATTGCGCCACACGTCGAGTGTGGTTTTTAATATCTACATTTTGCTCTTTTTTCCTTGAGTATTGCTTGAAGAGCGATCCTTAAGGAAAAATCCTTTTTGGTGAAGTTGTTGGAGCGAGACGTGTGGTGTAGAAGTAGTTGTTGATCTTTGTTGACGAAGGAACGAGCGAAAGAATATTAACTTGAAAATTATATACTTGCCTCTTATTCTTTTGCGAAGTTCTGAAGTCTTGTTGTGTGAAGTATACATTATTCCTTGAAATGTACGAAGTATGAAGTATAAGAAGCACGAAGTATGAAGTACGTGAAGTATCCTTACGAAGTGTATGAAGTACGCGAAGTATCTTACGAAGTATATGAAGTATGCGAAGTATCCTTACGAAGTATATGAAGTATCTCTTACTAATTATCTTCACGAAGTATAAATAACAAGAACTCCGAAGTATACGAAGTAACCATTCTTGACCACTTGCCCTTGTCTTTTTTACAAATTATATACGCGAAGTAAGAAGAATCAATCCTTGAAGTAGACGAAGTATGCAGTGTGCGAGATGAATATATGCAATGAATGAATGTGACGAGAATGCTTATGCAATGCTTATACGATGAATGAACATAAATAATATGCTTACCTATAGTTGATAAAATGAAATGTATAGAAGATGTGTGTGTTACTTAACTCATTAAGTCTTGAAGGCGTTGATCTCGCTTCGTGTTGTTTTGTTTCCTCCTAGCATGGTCTTGGTGCTTCGCTTATCCATTCATCTTCGCTCGTTCATGGCTCCTTGCATGCTCACTTTCTTTGCCTCATCAATTTCGCTTTTGCTCCAAGTTCGCTCCTTGCATGCTCACTTTCTTTGCCTCGTCAATTTCGCTTTTTTCTCTGTTCAACTTTAGCTCGTGCATTGCCTCGCTTTATTGCCTCGGAGCTTATTCCTACATTTTTAGCATGTATAGCATAGCAATAGTATAATCATAGCAATAAAGATATTTACTCAAGTTATAACAACATGCTATATTGCCTCTTTATTGTTTTCTTCAGGCCAACGTATTTATGAAGTATATACGATGTATGAAGCATGCGAAATATGAAGTATGAAGTATGCGAAGTAATAGCTTGATCTCTTGTCCTTGTCTTCATGCGAAGTATTATGGCTATGCCTCCTCTCCAGGATAATCTTCGAGTATTATGGCTATGCCTCCTCTTTAGGAGAATCTTCGAGTATTATGGCTATGCCTCCTTTCCAGGAGAATCTTCGAGTATTATGGCTATGCCTCCTCTCCAGGAGAATCTTCGAGTATTATGGCTATGCCTCCTCTGCAGGAGAATCTTCGAGTATTTTGGCTATGCCTCCTCTTCAGGAGAATCTTCTTTTGCTTTTGCTTTCTTTCTTTCTTTCTTTCTTTCTTTATGCCTCTTGTTCCTATTCTGGGGTGTTGAAAATTGTTATGGTTAAGGTTTTTTGCTCCAGTCTTCTACTCGTATGTGTCCTTAAGGGGTCTTATCGTGCCTCCTAAGTAAGGTTCTTAACTCGCACCACCCTCTCATTAAGGGTCTTAATTCGACGAAGTCTCAGGCGCTCATTATTCTTGCGAATAACAATCCATCAACCTCGTCTTAACATTCTCTATTGAGGTCTTACTATTATTCCCATGAATAAAAGCCTAGTTATTCCCATGAATAAAAGCCTCGTAGTGTTGCCGACTATTGGGTCACCACCTCCGTATTCTGGAGGGTGACGTCCCTTTATATTCCCTCTGAGTGCCCCTTCAAGGAAGTTACCCCTAACATGCATGTTGAGCTCTTCCCATCCGGTTATTACAACATCAGTTGTTTTCGTGACTTCTTATCCCTTTCGCCGATATGGCTATTGGTTACGAAGTCACACCCTAGGTGGGGTTTCTTTGGGACCGAATGCTTTGTAGCCAATACTTGCCATACGGTCATGGACGGGAACGCCCCAGGCACCCGCAGCTCAACCGAATACGTCGGCGCCTTGGTCTTACTCCACATCCCTTACCGAAGGCCATCATAAAAGGGACCCTCGGCGGATAGGTCTTATCCTTGCCCCTAACTTTATGTCTGGGAGTTGTTCACTACATGCGTTATGCTTTGCCTCTTGCACTTTCGTGCGAACTAGGGTGCATGTCGTGGATTCCCAGCCTTCCTAGGCGAAGGTTTTAAGTTTCCCTAGAAACCGTTTCGTGAATCTCTTTCGCCTCCTAATTTGAGGTCTTACTTTTGATATTTTCTTCTTTGTGAGGAGTATTACTCATTCATGTAATGTATGATGCTATGCAATATATATGAAGACTTTATAACTTAATGATACTTCACTCGTTGTGATGGCCGGGTGATGTTTGTTTGCAAGGTGAATCCATTGTCGTTGAGTTGTTGCGAAGTGTTTGTCATTGTACCCATCGAGATGGTAGGCTTTAATTTTGCTGGTTTTGGTTATTTGCTGATTTCCGCTTTGTCCACGCTGGTTCCATTATGCTCTTAGCTTGTTGTTTCTTTACGAGTCTGTAGATAATATCTTCATGTTGTTGTTGCAAACTGATGTTGTCAAGTGGATGTTGTTGGAACTTTGCTCGTCTGTGACTTGCTGGCTCTTGTCATTACTTTACGTTGGGGGAATTTATTGCTGATGGTTCATAACTTCGTTTTCTCCTTCTTCATGCTCTGGTCGTGCTCATGGCTTCTTATTGCTTTCATCTCTTCATCACTGGTTCCATCGGGTTGTTGTGAAAGAGAAGAAGAAGAATCTTTTGTGTTCCCTTGGTATCGATTATGAATTGACTGCATCCCCTTTGTTGTTTCTGTCTTTCTCTCATTCATAGCTCAGGTTCCCTATGAGTTGGTTTGTTCGAATTGCTGGAAATCTTCACTGGAGTAATTGACGAAGTAAATTTTCAATTATTCCCTTTCACGATGTAGCCTGTTACACAACTTACTAACTGAAACTGATCAGTAGAAAGTAAATAATTGCATAGCATCACTGTTTCAATTTGTAATAACCAACTCTATCAATGCTTAATTCAGGCTTGGAGACCATTAAAATCAGAGATAAGTGGAGAGGATACTTCTCTTTTGTTTGTCTTTCTCCTGGAAATTTGGAGTTGCTAGATTCGAAGAGATTTGGACTTGAGATGACCAACGGGTCCAAGTTCTTAACTCGTTTATATTTGTGTGTCCTCCGTGGTTCCTCGATGCTGCTGTAGGCTGGATGTTGTATGTCCTCACCGTCATCTCTTGCACTTGGACTCTTCAATATTCTGGACTTTCTTTTGTTTCTACTAGCTGGAAATGCTTTCTCCTGTCATCTCGGCTTAATAACTGGTGTTGGTTGTGCTCGGTTCTTCGTCAAAGTATTATAGTTCTTATTTGATCCTATTCGCGTTGATGGCTGGAGTTGAATTGCTGCTTCATGTTTTAGCTTATCTTTACATTATGTAGTTGATGAAGTCCGCTTTTGCTTTATTACTCCTGACGAAGCATTCCTTCCTTCACTTTCTATTTGCCTCTCTGAAGTTCAGTTCTTCACCGGCATCCTGAGTCCGTTGTTTCGACATTGATTGTGTACCTGTGACTTACTACTCAAATGAGTACATGTCATACAAGATCCTACTAATTTCGTTAAGATGATAAATAACTTATTGCAGCTCGTAGAATTGTTCATGGTTTAATGGTATGCTTAGCAAGAATGTAATAAGATACTTATTTGAGTAACAGATGAGATATAAGAATGCTTCCCCTTTTGGTCGTATTGTTGGCAGTGGGTGGTGTATTTAGTTGCGAAGTAGATTGACGTGATGAGTCTGACTGACTTAATTGGAGATGATTGACGAAGTACTGATTATTTTTCCTCGTGGGTTGGACTATCTTCACGGTTGGACTATCTTCGTCAAGTACTATATCTTTTCCCTCGCATAAACTGGTTTCGTCTAGCTGACGAGGTAGGAAGTTGTCATTGAGTCTGTCGGCGAAGTTGCATGGATTCTTCCTATAATTGTTACTTCGCTGGATATTTCTTCTCCGTGCTCCCTAGTCTGCGAAGTCATTTCACCAGGAATGATACTTTATAGACCTGGCGAAGTAGTTAGTTGGCGAGTTGGGTACGAACTGGCTGCATATAACATCCGGAGTAGCCGTCGACGAAGAGATACTTCGCAGAGTTAGTTATCTCTTCTTTTGTTATCCTTCCTTTCATGAGATGCCTCCTACGAAGTAGTTTGCTGTTTGGTGGTGGACGAAGTGACATTTGAATCTCGCAGGTGGATGGTAGATGACGAAGTGAGCTGTTGGCTGGGGTTGTTCGTTGGAACCTCTATCAAAGTAAACTTCTTCTTTATTTTCCTTTGCTTCTGGCTCCTTTGGTTGTTTTGTTCGCCGGATAAAATTCCTCATTATCAGTGTTGCCTCATTCCGTCCTTTGCTGCCGTTCTCCACGAAGGGATTATTTGGCTGTTGTTTGTTTCGTAGTCCTGTCATTACTCGATACTCAATAGAATCTCCAAGATAAGCTGACGTACCTGTGTCTCGTAATTCAAGTGATTAAACAATTATAAGGACTGGATATCAGCAAGCTATAGGTAACGTCCATATCCTCTTCCATGATAATTTTAGTAATCTACGAAGAGAGGGTAAGAAGATTTCCCTTTTGGTTTCGTTTCTCGTTGCTCTGGAATTGGTTGAGTGACGAGGTGAGCTGCTGAAGTTAAATGAACTTCGCTTTATATCGGTTGTTCGCAGATGATAATATTTTGTTGAATTGGTAGCTGTCCCGAGGTTGATAGTTGACGAGATATGCATTCTGATTGATCAGGCGAAGTGTACTAAAGGTGATACCTCGTCCAGACTGATTCGTTGAGTTTGGGTTGTGAATACCAATATTTTGCAGAGCACGTGTCACGATCTTAGTGGCCGCATACGTGTCTACAACTGTATAGCCTTCGCTAGACAGAGGAGCCTGAGTAGCAAGGGATACCTCCGCAGATCTGCTTTATATCATCCCAATAGAAAGGACGTGAAGGATCAAGATAAAGGAAGAAAAAGGCTAGTCTACATAGAGTCAGCTGGCAAAGGGACAGAGGTAGATGACGCATCCAATCAGCATAAAATGCTCTGATTCTTATCTACACGCATGAGTCAAAGCACGTGGAGAGAGGAAGCGTGTCAGAACCCGATTGGCGGAAGCAAGCGGTGAACGAAGATACAACGCGCACTGAGGTTGGGTAGTTCCCAAAGGAACGTGGGTCAGTTGAGGTGGCGAGATACAACTGGAGAAGCATGCGGTGGACGAAGGTACCACTGGTACGGAAGGTATATCAGCAGACGATGGATCCAGAGGCAGCAAAGATATACCAGGAGCAGAAGGGGCTATAAATACCAAGCTTCACCAATAAATTAAGGGCATTCAATATCTAGGAAAGAAGATCTAGTCTTAAGCTTATACCTCTTTAATGTTTAGAACTTAAGTAGTTACTTCAACTTGAGTTCTCTCTATTACTTTGGGAAGCATTTAAGATCTTTGTAACCACCACATACTTAATACGATTCTATCACTCATTACCCCGTGGACGTAGAAAAATGTCGAACCACGTTACATCTTGTGTCTCATGATAACTTAGAGGCTTTTACATTACTCTTATGTTCTTTGTTATTATTGTGATCTTAGATACCATTTATTGCTTAGCTTAATCAGTTCAACAGAGGTATCGATACTCCTTTGTATCAGATCCTTTGATATGTACACATCATGTAGGCTACGGGAAAACAAGTAGTCACCGTTTGGCGCCCACAGTGTTTTGCTCACGCACCGGAGTTTAGACACAGTTTATATTTTGCTTATATATCTTCTGAAACGAAGGGGTCTGTGTTTCAGCGGTGAATTTCACTCTCTAGTAATTCATTCATCCATTTCTTGTGTATGTTTTTGGAGTTCATAGCCTCTAAAACCATGCCACACTACAGATCCACAAAAAACTTTCAAAAAACACACTCACAAAACGCCAAAATGTTTGTTTTTTACTAAAACATCACACCACGTTTCAGATCTGAGAACCTTTGACTGAAAGAGGAATCTCAGTAAGATTTTAAGGATAAAAGATCTTCTAACGCATTGAATAGCCCTGTTTTTCGCAAGATCTGACACCCCTTTTTCATTGGTTTTCGACGTTTTAAGGTTGTTTTTCCCAAGGGTGTCATAAGCATTTAATACCCGTCTTTCAAAAGCTTTATTTCAGTCATTTTCTGAAAAAGCTGCTTAACAGTCTTCTGTGTCAGAGCATTAATTGCTACTTTTAACGAAGGCACCCAAGTAGCAGAAATTTTTCGTCTTTTCTGTCACCGCATGTTACCAAGAACCAAAGGTATGCAGAAACCAACTGATCCACCAACAAACTCACGACCATCTATCACAAGAGGGAGATCCCAAAAGCCATCTCAAGCAAACCAAAGAAATGAAACGGAGGACGGCCAAAGTGAAATAGCAAGAAGAACAATTGCTAACAAATCACCTATTCCTGCTGAAGGGATGGGGCAAACATCAGGAGCTCAACCAATCTACGGCATGCCGTTACCGGAGCATGCAACTACGAAAAAGCCACATGCGGCCAACGCAGGGTTGTCCAGAACCGTAGCCCCTAGGGGACGAGGGTTGGGAAACCTAACTCCAATTCAGATAGATCCAGACACGCCAATTATAGAAGAAGGAGTGGAAAACTCCGAAAATCCAGACGACAACACTCCTCAGGGAGGTGGAGCCCACAATGAAGATCAAATGGCGGCACAAATAGCAGCTTTGTTACTCCATAACAAGGAAAACAAAGATGCCATGCACAACATGGATCAGGAGAATCAAAACCTCAAAGGTATGTTAAACACACAGATCGAAGGTTCCCAAACTCACCCCCCGCAACGGAGGCGTGACAACGGAGCTATCTCAGAAAGACGAAGGGTGAATACCAACCCACCAAAGGCGACTCAAACTAAAGGAGCAAATAAAGCACATCACGATCCAGACGATACGGATTCAACATACAAGCCCTCCCAAAGCTACTATGACGAAGCATTTTCTAAAGATGCTCACAATGTGAACATGGTCATGGAACAAATGGAGAAAATGCGGAAGGAGATCCAAGGCTTAAAAACTGGTCACGCAGGCGCGCGATTGGAAGAGGTATTACAGGAAGCAACTACGTCTCCGCTATCCTTTCACATTTTACGGGAGTTCATCCCTCTGAAATGCCCGGTACCTACGTTCCAAGCATACAATGGTACCTCCAATCCCGCAACACACCTACGGTATTACACTCATGTTCTTGCCCATAGGGAGAAAAACGAGGTAGTACTTTGCAGATACTTCCCAGCAATCTTAACAGGATCAACACTAGCATGGTACGACAACTTACCAGCAAACTCAATTGACTCCTTCGATCAACTGTCCACGGTGTTCTTGGAGACGTACATGTATAACAAATCAACAAAGGCTGGGTTAGATAGGCTATTTGATTTAGCCATCGGACCCCGCGAAAGACAGATGGCAAAAGACATGCCAAGCAATTGGGAAAATCAATCCAGAAATTAGCATAAACTGCTATAAGTACGGACTTGACAGAACCTCAACCATCTTCGTGGAGCTCCACAACAAAGCCTTAGATTCTGAAGGTGAGCTCAGAGTTTTCCAAGACCGATACATCAGACTCGAAGAAATCCAGAAGGACAACCCCAGGGCACAAACAAAGACAGTAGCAGCTCCGCAAAGGACCAACTCTCTGGAACCAATTCCGGAGATACCTAAGCGACACAACGAAGCAGGGGGCAGAGCCAGCTCTCGAGACAAGCAATCCAAACAGGGAGATGGAAAAAGAGGCAAAGGAAGAGAAGAATTTGCAGATAAAGTGTACACGAAGCTGAACACAACTTTTTCTCACATCCTCAGCAAGGAGGGAGCAAAGTCGGGCTTTCCTTACCCTAATACTAAGGGGAAGCAGCCTGACAGAATGAAGGAATCTAAGGAGTACTGCGCATACCACCAATACTATGGGCATACCACTGATTCATGCTACCACCTCCGCAATGTGATTCAAAGATTCATTGATGAAGGTAAATTCATGGAGTACGTACAACTGCAGCCAACAGAGACGGAGGACATCCCAAAGAAAAGGGTTGAACTACCCCAGGATGGGAAATACATTAACATGATCACCTTCTCCAACGGAGGTCAAGAAGAGATGCTCGAATATATCCTCGAATTAGCTCGAAACATAAAGAAGGTCGAAACCCACGAAGTATTCAAGCTAAGCGGACCACCTTCTAGAACTTGGGAGGACTGGATGGCTACACCATTAACCTTTTCAAAAAAGATGTCAACCAAGAAGTGGAAATGCACAACGATCCACTGGTAAGCACCCTCCCAATACATGGATGGAATGTTACGAAGGTCCTCGTCGACGGAGGTAGTTCGTTAAATGTGCTATTTTACGAACCATACCTACGTATGGGACTGACAGCAGAGCAGATGGATTCTTCCACTTGCACGATATATGGGTTTAACAGAGCAGTCTCTAGACCAAAAGGAGAAATTGTTTTGCAGGTACACGCAGGACCCTTAGTAACCAGCACACGCTTCTGCGTGGTAGAAGCACCTTCACCCTACAATGTGATCATGGGCAGACTATGGGTCCATAGATTACGAGGAACAGCTTCAACGTATCATCAGTACCTACGCTTCCCCACACCTATGGGAGAAATGGAGATCAAAGGTGACCAGCAAGACGCGAGGTTATGCAATTTAGAAGAAATCCGACTCAACGAAGAAAGAGCTGCTGCTCAGCAGCATGAAAGAAAGAGACGTAAAGCAAATACTAAGGAAGTGCAGAACGCAGCACCCTCCGCACACAGGGATGTCTCAGCACCAGAAGCAAACACCACCACCAATCCATGTGCAGACGTCTCCACCAAATAACAATTACAGAAAAACACTCCTCACATCTCCTCGCCAATTGAACCAAGAAAGAAAATCAACATCGGAACGGAGGCAGAACCAAAGATGTTAAGCATCGGAACGTTGCTTGAAGATGAAGAGGAAGTGCAGATACAAAGGTTACTAGAGGAATACGCAGATGTATTTGCATGGTAAATGGAAGACATGCCAGGAATTGATCCGAACTTGGTCTCACACCACCTTCGGCTCAAACCGGAGATACCACCATTCAAGCAACGCATGCGTAAGGTGACGGACATCTACCATGAAGGGGTAGAAAAGGGATTGCAAAAGTTACTTAAAGCAGGATTTATACGAGAAGTCAAATATCCCACGTGGATATCCAACATGGTCATCGTTCCAAAAAAGAACGGAGGCGTACACATTTGCATTGATTTCAGCAATCTTAACAAAGCGTGCCCCAAAGACAGTTACCCACTGCCAAATATTGACCAACTGGTCAATGCAACAGATGGTCATCAAATATTATCCTTCATGGATGGATACTCAGGCTATAACCAAATATCCCTTGCAGAAGAAGATCAGGAGCACACTGCGTTCTTTACCCCACGAGGCTTGTATTGCTATACAAGGATGCCTTTTGGACTAAAAAACACGGGAGCAACATACCAACGATTAGTAGACAAAATCTTCAATCCATGGATAGGCAAGATACTGGAGGTCTATGTAGACGACATGCTTGTCAAAAGAAAAGAAGAAAAAAACCATCTCTCAGACCTAAGGGAGATATTTGAAGCTATGAGAAAATTTCACATGAAGGTAAACCCGGACAAATGTACGTTCGGAGTTACCTTAGGAAAATTCTTAGGCTACTTGGTCACCAAACGAGGAATCGAAGTAGATCCTGAAAGGGTCAGAGCAATAATGGAGATGCCATCCCCTCAAACGCTAAAAGGAGTACAAAAGCTAAACGAAATTTTAGCTTCCATGGGAAGATTCATATCCAGGTCGTCAGATAAGTGCAAAGTGTTCTTCGATACTCTAAGGAAAGGAAGCAGGTTTACATGGACCAAAGAGTGTGAGCAAGCTCTTCACAAGATCAAGGAATACTTAGCATCAGTACCCATCCTGCAAAAACCGGATCCAGGTGAGACACTCACCCTATACCTAGCAGCAACGAGCTATGTTGTAAGCGCATATATTCCTTAGTAATAGCAACAAAAAAGCTAAGGATATATTTCGATGCGCACACCATCAGAGTTTTCACAAAAGCTCAGATAAGCCAAATCCTTGACAGCACGGAGAAGATTGGAAGAGTGGCAGACTTCTTGGCGGACTTACCTCTAAACGACGAAGCGGAGATAGACGACATTCCAGGAATGGAGGAAGAAAAGCCGGGACCAGAAGACCTCTTCGAACCGCAGAACGCACGAAGGTGGGAAATATTCGTAGACGGCTCCTCAAACGGAGAAGGAGAAAGCATAGGGATCGTGATAACGACCCCTACTAGAGACCGACTCATCTATGCATTCAGATTAGAATTCGAGCAATACACCAATAACATCACGGAGTATGAGGCAGTCATACATGGCCTACGATTGGCACAGGAGTTGGGCTTGTCAGATGTTCGTTTAACTAGTGACTCGCAGCGGGTCATTAGAAAAATAGAACTCAAGTATCAAACTTTGGATCCAATACTATCTTCGTATCTAAAGCTGGCACAGGAGCATGCGGCGAATATCAACAACCTCGTGTTTAGGCACGTCTGCCGAAAAGACAACAGACACGCAGATGCCTTAGCATTCATATCATCAATGCTGAAGGACAAAAATACTACCTCAATCCAAATTGGGAGAATTTATGAACCTTCGATAGATGGATTAACCTCCGCTACCGAAGGTATCTTAGATGTCCAAACCAGGGCTATGAGGGAAGCAGAAAAGAAAAAGAAGACGAAAGAATGGAGGAACCAGACAATGAAGCCGAGGAGTCTGACGAAGATAAACCCATGTCATATGAAAACAATGAAGATGAATCTGAGGACGATTGGAAAATTCCAATTCACCAATACCTCGACAAAGGTACTTTACCAGCAGATGTCAAGGAGGCACGAAAACTCACGTCAATAGCAGCAATATACAGCCTGCGAGACGGGGTATTGTATAGAAGGTCATTTCTTGGACCTTTGATACGATGCCTCTCACAAACCGAAGGTAAAAGGATATTGCATGATATACACAGCGGAGAGGCCGGCAATCATAGCGGAAGAAGGTCACTAGAAATCAAAGCTAAAATGCAAGGGTATTATTGGCTGAGCATGGACGAAGATGCGAAGAATGTAGCAAGGCGTTTTGAAAGATGCCAATGCTAGGCAAGAAAAATCAGAGCGCCAGCAACAGAGCTTAACTCAGTCATCAGCCTTTGGCCATTCGCCAAATAGGGTGTTGATATCGTTGGACCTTTGATAGAAGGGTCGTTAAAAAGAAGATATCTTATTGTAGCTACAAATTACTTCACCAAATGGGTGGAATCAAGGGCTTTGGAAAGAATTAGGGACACGGATGTCTTCAAGTTCTTGTTCGAGCAAATCATCTGCAGGTTCAGAACACCAGCAGCCATAGTCTCTGACAATGGCAAACAATTGGAGAGAAAGAACATAGATATGCTCTTTAACGCCTTCAACATTCTGAAAAACAAGTCCACTCCGATATACCATAAGAGCAATGGACAAGCGGAGGCCACTAACAAGATGATAGCGATGAACTTAAAGAAGAAGCTGGGGGCATACAAGAAGAGATGGTGCGAACAACTACACAATGTCCTATGGGCCTACCGCACTACAAGAAGGGCAGCCACGGGATAATCTCCATTCTTACTAACCTACGGAGCCGATGCAGTCATTCCAACAGAGATAATACTGCCAATGACAAAAACAGAAGCGTGGGAAAAGAAACTAACAACTGACCTCATGCTAGAAAAGCTCGACGACCTCGAAGAAAGGAGGGAAGTAGCTTTGCAAAGGATGGTGAATTATCATCGAAGGCTAGCTCGTGAATACAACAAGCGAGTAATACCTAGAAACTTTGTGGTAGAAGAATATGTGTTACGTCAAACACCACCATACCAAAGGAGGAAGGAATGGGGGAAAGCTAGCTCCAACGTGGGACGGAACCTACATCATACACGACATTGCTGGGAAAGGTTCGTACTACCTAAGGAACCTCAAAGAGGAGGTATTACAACACCCCTGGAACACAATGTACCTAAAGAAGTATTACCCGTAAGAGAATGGTTATCACTCAGGAGAAGAAGGGAAGGGGCGGAACCCACCATATTCTATACCTGATCAAAGATATTATAAACCTAACTAATCAATGAAAGAAACTTTTTGCTAAGAGAAAGTGTGTGTTGATTAAAACAAAGTGGGTTAGAATAGACACCCTCCGTCAGAATTGACGATGAGACAAGGCACGACATAACTGCACATATGTCAATCTCGGATCCTAAGGGAAAACGAATACCTCCAAAAGGCAAATAATAAGCAATATATCCCATAAAGAGAGATACCTTGTCGAAGTAAAGCAGCAATCACGCTGAACGCGTAGGGTTACAGGAAGAATATTGCCCATGTAGGAACCCTCGCCACCACGGTACCTTCTGGACAAAGGATACTAACGTAGGACGATGAATGTTCCACCAAAAGTTAAAAAGATAAAAATACCTTAGCACCTAGTGATGAATCGAAGGTGCAAATAATTAGACACAATACGTCTACATATATATATATATATATGAATTTAAAGGTACCATAATAGAGTTACCAAAAGAAGACTAACGCATCCCAAAAGTTACAGGTGACAAAGGTCCGACAGTTACAAATAACGGAGCATTGTTTCAAAAGAAATGCGACAACGAAGGCCCCTCAGCTGGGGGCATAATACAACAAAGAAGTTCGGTTAAAAACGAAGTCAGTATAACACAATCAAGGATAAGGAAGACGAGGAAAGGTAACAGCCTCCGCTTGGAGCTCAGCCTCCGCAAAAGCATTGTTGATATAATCGATGGCAGAACGCTTAAACCGCGCCTACATCTCAGAAGCCTGGGCTGGCAGATCAGAAGCCGACTTCTGACGAGCTCTCTAAGATGAGCACTGAGTTGATCGTTAGCTCGCTGAAGAGCCTCAGCCTTAAATTTAGCAGCAGCATCAAACTGGCGAGATATTTCCAACTGGGATATCTGACCCTCGAGGTTGCTGATCTTAGCATTTGCACCCACCAGCTACTCTTGAAGACATAAGGATACGAAGGATATTAGAGACAATGCAAAGCAACTAAAGATACGAGGAATACTACGAAGGGAATAGTCATCCTAAGCTACCTCCGGCATGGATATGAGACTCTTCTAAACTATGCTGAGCTTCAGCAAGGTCCACCTCAGCCGTATCAAGATCATCCAAAAGGGTATCCCTTTCAGTCCGAAGAACGTCAACATCTATGCGGAGCGACGCATTCTCAGAAGATAAAGCTCGGTACACATTCTCTAACTCTTCAAATCTTTTTACTAAGGATGCATGAGACATAAAAGAAGGCACGAAGCTGGCATCGACAAGTTTTTTCTTAAGGGAGCAGACCTCGGAGGTCAATACATTACGCTCTGCAGTGACCTTGGCTAAAGAAGCGCAAGCATCTTCAAAATCAGCATGATATTTCTTACGAATAACTTCATGAGCAGAGAGATGTTTCTCAACTAAGGAAATATCCTCCTTTTTCTTTTAAAATAACACCTTCTTTCCATCTAAGGGCTTCGTCACACTCCATATGAAACGCAACCATCTGCTTCACTAAACCAGCATTATGGGCAGACTCAAGGGAAAGCTGGGCCTCATTATGAACGGTTACATCATAAACCTATCAGACTTCTTTTGGTAATACCAGACGTCGGAGGTTAGCTTAGCCACTTGATCTTGGAGAAATCTAAGTTCGCTAGAACTACTGGCTGGCAGACGAAGGTTGTCTTTGAACCAAGCAACCACAAAGTAAAGAAACAAGCTAAGGAGAAGGAAAAAATTAACCAATAGATTTGGAGGACTCAGTGGCTAAGGCAGAATCAGCAGCTTTACGACCCTTCTCGGAAACCTTAGCAGCGTTATTATCTCTTTCAAGAGCCAATAAGCAAGCTTCCAGAGACCTCTGCGTCTTCCTCAGGTCACCCTCCAACGAAGATATCCTAGCAATTGAAGCAACATCACTAGACGAAGGCTGTTGAGCAATAGCAAGGGCATAGTCTTGACGAGCACGCTCCAGCAGGGTACTCAGATGAGTACACTTAGCTCTATATACCTTAAACAAGGTATAACTAACATCGATTTTCTTGCAGAGCTGCAAACAAGGCAGTATGAGAGCAGGCGAGGCAGTAAATCGAGAAGAAAGGCGACAAAGTAAGAATCACTTACCGAGAATGCTGAGAGACGAGGGAGAAAGCTGGCAGCATGATATCACCCCGACGGATCTCACCAAAGCTTTGAATAGAGCGAAGACAATCAAGATCAAAGAACAAGTCTTTGGCAGCACGATACTGAGCAGACAAGACATCCAACTGTGAAGCTATCTCAAAAGAACTACCAATATGATGATGGTGAACTCCAACAGCAAAGGGACCCTTGTAATTACGAAGGATGGACTCAAGAATAACATCATCAGAGCTACCTAAGCTCAAGCTCTCCGACATTCGACCTTGGCTTGATTCAGCAACTTCACCCTCGTTCGTTTGCACGCGAGAAAGGGGCACGACAGCTGAACCCTCACCACGACGGAGGGATGGCATGGTGGAAGAGCTAGGAACAGAAGGAATAGCCGGAGAGCCGCCCAAATCCATATCACCAGCAGAAGGAATATTTCCCAGTATGGCCCAGTCTGGTGACGAAGGTGGAACTCCAACAGCTTTGCTAGCAGGTGCAGTAGAAACAGACCAAGCACTCCCTAGTGAAGCAGGAGCAGCATCGAAGGAGAAGATGGCTAGTGAAATCACAACCTTCTTCTTCTGCTGAGAATCTGAGCTACCATCCATCGCCGAAGGGGCAACAACCTTAGCAAATGAACCGCTAGATTGGAGGGAAGTAGCGGGAGATGAAGGAAGGCTCTTCGAAGCTACAACAGCAGCTCCAGCAGTAGCAGAAACGGGGGCAAAGCCTTGCAGGGAGCAGAAAGCGAAGGCATCTTCAAAGACAACGTAAGCGCAAGCGCTTGAATACTAATAGGATCGATCAACTGAGGACCGGCACCAGCGGGGAGGTTCTCACCCTCAACGGAAGCAGCTCGGACTGGGATAGGGTTATCCTTGGAAAAATCCTCTTCAATGTCATCCAAGTGAGGACTAAAGCCAGTATCCTCCATATCCTCCATATCTTCGTCAACAGGCCTTAGGGTCATCATCCAAGGCATCAAGATCAACCACGATCTTCAGCTTTCCCTTCCTCTGAGAAGACTGCAAATAAACACATGCGACAGCTAAGAATCAGGGGCAAGGTACTAAGGAATATATAAACACAAAGGTATGATCCTTACCTCCGCAGGTGTACCAGACGAAGCCTTCCTCTTCCTAGTCCTGGTGGCCACGGAATTACCAGTAGAGCCTTGAGCAGTCCCAGCAGAAGAAGCAGGGGCAGACTGGAAGCCATCGAAATAAAGACGCTAAAGTTAGCAAAGATACCATAGCATACGAAGCTATCTAAGCAGGACAAAGACGCTACAACAAGGGTACCTCGTGAGAAGCAGCATGATTGAAAACCCAAGGCTGATAACCATCTGACTTCTCAGGCAGAGAACGAGCTCATAGAGGAACCGAAGGGTCCGCAGTGGTAAAACCATAGGCCCAAGGACCAACCACACGAAGGGGATCAGGAGCCCAACGGTCATCATAATCAAGACGAATGCTATCAGACTTTGGCAGAGATAGCCTAGCGGAGTATGGGATCGTAGTCAAACCGGTCTTGTCAATTTCCTCCAGCAAACGAAGGCTGTTACCTTCCCTAATCTTCCTAGCAGTATCATGGATGCGACGAGGGCCAACGCTCCAAGGAAGAAGGTTAGTTTTTTGAATAGCATCAACATAGGTGGCATTGAAGTTGGCGGGAGTATAATCTTCTCGCTTAGATCTCCCCTCAGCAAAGGGATCATAAGACTCCAAGGTGGTCTTGCCCCTACTACGGTACCAACATTTACGAAGGGCACGCCAGTAATTACTAATATACTGATAGATTCCTCGAACTTGAGTCTTGTTCGTCGGGTCATCCCTAGCGGATAAGACATCATAATAGAAAGAATCCTTTCTACTTTAAATAGGAAGAAACATACCAGCGGCCAGCTGACCAACACTAATTAAAAGGTTGTTCTCATCGTAAGGAAACTCTCGAATGAGAGACTCGGTGAGGACATCAGGGCCGTTAACAAAAAAGATCTCAAACTTGTGAAGACGAAAGTTCTTTGCAATCTCATCAAGGGACAAGTGACCGTAGTCATCTTTGTCACGTAATTGAATCCTCTGCAGCTCATAATGAGGAGGAGGAGGAAGAAGATCTTCAACATCAAACTCTTCAGCCCCAGACTCCGCGCCCTCCTCAGCAACCGTAGATATATCAGCAATCGCAGGCACGTCAATATCCTCAGGAGGAGGGGATGGCGTAGCATCAGGATGATCCATCCGCGAAGGAGGATTAGTCGACGAAGACACCCTCGGCCTTTTACGCGTAGGTTTCTTCGGAAGCCTCATTATACCTAACACCATCAGGAAAAACTTCATCATCAACAATGGCGGCAGAAAAATTACAGTACCTCCAAAAGGCAAATAAAGGGGCAGAAACGGGAAATTTTGGGCATGGGTTTTATAAACCAACCAAAAAGACCTGTTTGAACATATCATGACGCAAAAGCGAAAATCTTTGATCAGACGACCAAACTGGCAGGTGAAGAAACAATCATGGCAAAATTAACATCAAAAGCCAAATTGGAACAAAACCCAAGTTCCCAATCATCACAAGCAGTTAAGAACGAGCGAAAATTCTCACATGCAAGTATAACAATAACTACAAGAAGAAAATCATGATCGAAAGTGAGTATCACTTACTTGTACGATTGATACAGTGAAGCCAACGTACGATGAGAATCGAAGAAGAAAACAGGAGGAAGGAGAGCAGTTAACAGCAGAAGAACATCTCCACGAAAGTGATGGAGAGCGACAGTTCGGAAGAAAATAAGGAAAGGGAGTTAAGGAAATTCCCTTCTCTTTGTTCTCCTCTTATAGGCGGCTGGAAAATCCAAAATTTTTTGGATGTCCCGAAATACAAGGGGAAGTTATTGCAGGAAAGGACATGTAGGGCCACCCAATCGGTACGTGCAAAATTGGCGGTGTAACGGAAATTTCCTTCCACTTCTACCAAAAAACAGAAGATGAAAGAAAAGGGGCAAACTGTGAATACCAATATTTTGCAGAGCACGTGTCACGATCTTAGTGGACGCATACGTGTCTACAACTGTATAGCCTTCGCTAGACAGAGGAGCCTGAGTAGCAAGGGATACCTCAGCAGATCTGCTTTATATCATCCCAATAGAAAGGACGTGAACGGTCAAGATAAAGGAAGAAAAAGGCTAGTCTACATAGGGACAGCTGGCAAAGGGACAGAGTTAGATGACGCATCCAATCAGCATTAAATGCTCTGATTCTTATCTACACGCATGATTCAAAGCACGTGGAGAGAGGAAGCGTGTCAGAACCCGATTGGCGGAAGCAAGCGGTGAACGGAGGTACAACGCGCACTGAGGCTGGGTAGTTCCCAAAGGAACGTGGGTCAGCTGAGGTGGCGAGATACAACTGGATAAGCATGCGGTGGACGAAGGTACCACTGGTACGGAAGGTATATCAGCAGATGATGGACCCAGATGCAGCAAAGATATACCAGGAGCAGAAGAGGCTATAAATACCAAGCTTCACCAACAAATTAAGGGAATTCAATATCTAGGAGACAAGATCTACTCTTAAGCTTATACCTCTTTAATGTTTAGAACTTAAGTAGTTACTTCAACTTGAGTTCTCTCTATTACTTTGGGAAGCATTTAAGATCTTTGTAACCACCACATACTTAATACGATTCTATCACTCATTACCCCGTGGACGTAGACAAATGTCGAACCACGTTACATCTTGTGTTTCATGATAACTTAGAGGCTTTTACATTACTCTTATGTTCTTTGTTATTATTGTGATCTTAGATACCATTTATTGCTTAGCTTAATCAGTTCAACAGAGGTATCGATACTCCTTAGTATCAGATCCTTTGAGCTGGACACATCACGTAGGCTACGGGAAAATGAGTAGTCACATGGGTCGAACCACACTGGCGGCTTACGGTGTTGCCCTGGCGAAATAAGCTTCATAGCATCTCTTATTCGCTAGGTTTCTTGGTTTTCCTGGACTTCTTCGTCGAGTTGAAGTTTGTTTCGTCTTCCTAAAACTTGTGTTTCTCGTTCTTCACCTCTGTCTTGATGCCTCAGCTTTTATTCCCTCCGTGGTTCGTTCCTTTCGAATATGTCCTGGCCAACTGAAGATAATTCTTCATGAAATCCCACTTACGCGTTACGAATGGCTTTAGCTTATATGTGTGCTGACGAAGATATCATTGCTCCTCTATCTCGCCCCATTGATCACTTTGTGAACTATCAAGGCTTTGTCATTACCGGCTAACGAAGCTTGTATACAACCGAGCCCCTCCTTCGTCTACATCAATTCATGCACATGAAACTTGCAGTACCACTTCGCCGCTTCCATTTTGTCTCAATTTTTAAATCTAATCATACAGCAAACAACCAATCAAGTTAGTGAACAATTTTTGGATCTGGATAGTTGAACAAAAAATTAAATAAAAAGAGAAGAGATTTGTCCTTTCGAGACTAATTGTTGGTTTAGATTTGTTTGATTTCATCATGGTTGTTGACGTTTTCTCTGAATCCAAATCTGCCCCTGTTCTTTGATATCTTCAGCTGCTGATGTTGTTTGTAGTTTGAACTAATGACTAGCAGTAGCTAACTTCGTTGGATCTTACTTGACAAAACTTCATGAGAATCTCCGGATTTTCTTTGAGTCAACAAGTTGCAGGTGGATAAATCCTTTACTCGTCCCTGTTTCTAGCGCCAAAATGTAATTACGGAAAATCCATAGCTACACCCAAACCTTCTTTTGTAAACCAAATCGTAGATCTAAATATTTATTCACAATCTAAGGGAATATTAGTATTAAGTGTGCTAGAAATTTAAATAAGACTCATGATTTTTACGTGGTTCGATCTTTGAATCGATCTACCTCCATGAATTTCACTATATTATTTTTGGGTTACATGGAACTCCATTAATGAGTTCTTGGAGCTCTAGATCTAGTTTTAGGGAAGAGGATGAAGTTGGAGAAAATAAAATCTGATCCTCTCTCTCTTTTACTTTTTTCTTATGTACTAGAGAGTAGAAATCATTTTACACATATGTCATTTACTTACAAATTAAGGAAACTAAGCTAAGATACTATGTACACAATCCTGTATTTGTTAAGTTACTCTTGTCCTTGAATTGCGCCACGCGTCGAGTGTGGTTTTTAGTATCTACACCGCCAACTCGGTAACACCGGCAGTTTCTTAACTACGATGCTTAATGATTTTCTACCTACGAGGTCCATGATAAGTCGGATGGTCCAAACATCTTTTCAGAGCAGCCAACGTGTACGCCTGCTAAACTGCGAATGCAAAAGCTTAAGCTTCATAATACTCAGCTAAATGGTTAGCTATACCAGCAGTTCCTTCCCGGCTATCTTAATTTTCTCGACAGCAAAAGGTTAACATCCTTATGAAGGCCATTACTTCACAGTAATCGCGGACAGTACTAAAGGGGACCAAATATCATGAAAGCTATCTACTTCATGGGGCGAAAATTATGTGATAAGTCTGAAGCCAGTACATTCGTCATCTATGTTTTGTGAGAAACGAGTAGATAGTACCTTAACACTGTCAGATCTCGTTAGCCATGGGCAACCACTTCCATCATCACCAAAATTATACAACAGTTCGAGCACCATCGCCTCCTCATAGAAGTGTTGGTTCACATCTAAAATGCAGTCTGATGACAATGAAAATTGCTGCAAATAGTGTAAAGGGCTAAAGTGGGATCTGCCCCACTAAGTTTATCCGCCTAGAAGGTAGTCAGTACCTTCTAGAAGCATAATACATCTTTGATTTCACTCTTTAACCGTGTGATTTCTTGTCTCATATCGGCATCTTCACTACTCGCCGGAGAACATTGATTATGGGCTTTATTTAGTTGAGCTACAAAATTCATAAACTACAAGGATAAGAGGAGATAATAGTTAACTGCTTATTCGCTTCGCCAATCAGAATATACAAGGAACGTGCCAACATTTGTCATCAAACATGGATGTTATTTTTTATATACAAGTACGTTGTTATTTCATCAAAAAACGTACTATACAGGAAAAATTATCAAACAAGTGTTAACACAAGAGAGTGTCAATGTAACCTAGGACTATTGCACTATCTATGAGCCGTGTATTACTGAGGTATAACATTGTTTACTTGCCTAAAGGGCAATCTATGTATACTTGATTAATATAAATAGTCATCTCAAACCCAATTTAGGGTTAAGAGAGTTCATACACTATTATGGTATAGAGCCATTAGGGCTGTCCTTCTTCGATTTTTTTTCTCTTCTCTAGAAAATATAATAACCATGTCTACTGAACCAGCTTCTGCTTCTACCGTCGTCTCTTCCTCTACTTCTTCTCTCAAACTTAAAACTTCATACATCTCCTTCAAACTTGATGAAACAAACTATATTCAGTGGCGTCGACATATAGTTCCCATCCTGCGTTCTCCTAACATCTACAACCATGTAGACCCAACTGTTGAATCTCCCCCACCTCATCTTCCCTGTTCAGCTAATGAAGAACCAAGTCCCAACCCTAAGTATCTTCCCTGGTTTCAAGTTGATACCCATCTTATTAGCTGGCTCCAAGCAACTCTAACCCAATCCGTCTTTGCAGACATCCCTGATTTCACTTCTTCACGTGAACTCTGGCAATACCTAGCTAATACCTATGCTGCTCCAACTACAGTTCGCTCTCTTCAGCTTCGTCATCAACTGCAAACTCTTCACAGAGACAACCTTTCTATCTCTGCATACCTTGCTAAAATCTCTTCTATAAGAGACTCTCTTTTAACCTCTTCTGCTCCATTAAGTGATGTTGAACTTGTTCTCAACACTCTAAGAGGTCTAGGGCCTGATTATCAAACCTTCTCAACATCCATAGAAACTCGTTCTTCTCTTCCTTCTTTCTCTGAGTTGAAACCATTGCTTCTCAACCATGAAATCCGTCTCACTCAGTACAATCAACCTGTACCAGACTCTACTCCTTCTACTGCCTTCTACGGTTCTACCTTTTCATCTTCTTCTTCCACAAACTTTTCTCCTTCTCGGTTCTCCAACAACTCCATCCGTGGTGGTTATAACCCTTACAGAGGTGGTCGAGGTGGCAACAATGGCCGTGGTTATCGTGGTGGTGGTCGCGGTGCTGGCGGACACGGACGTGGTAGTTACTCTGCACCTTCAACCAATTCGTTTGCCAATCAATCCCAACAACATCAGTCTATACTTGGTGTGCCTCCTTCACAGCTTTTAAGCAGCAACAAACCTTGTCAAATTTGCGACTCCAAAGCACATACGGGATTGACTTGTCCACAAAGATTCAATCATTCGTATCAGTCTCGTGACCTTCTTCAGTCGTTTGCGGCAATGCAACTTCAGGCTACGCCCTTTGATCAACATTGATATGCTGATACAGATGCTACAAACCACATGACAGCCGATCCTAACCTTCTCACTACACCGGTTGCATACTCTGGTTCCAATCATGTTATGGTTGATAATGGTAATCTTCTTCCTATTACTTCTACTGGGAATGCTTTACTCAAAACACCAGATAGCTCCATCTCATTGAATCGTGTCTTTCATGTCCTGTTGATTGCAAAAAATCTTATATTTGTTTCTCAATTAACTCGAGATTATAATGTTTACGTGTGTTTTGATCGATTCGGTTTTTCTATTAAGGATCGACAAACGGGGAAACTCCTACTCAGAGGACCCAGTAATGGTGGTCTATACTCAATTCGTCATGTTCCTTCTCACACATCTTCTTCAGTTGTTGTTCAAAGTCATGTTGCAGCTCTTTCTACTTCTCAGTTGTGGCATATGCGTCTTGGTCATCTACACAGTCGAAGTCTTTCCAGCTTAGCTTCTCAAAAATTAGTTTCTATTCCTTCCATAATAAGGCACACCTTGTGTAATAGTTGTGCTTGTGCTAAGCATCATAGGCTTCCCCTTTCTTTATCAGATTCAGTGAGTGATAACGTACTCTTTAAAGTTCATAGTGATTTATGGGGCCCCTCTCCAGTTATCTCTAATTGCTGGTTTTCGATATTTTCTTCTCATTGTGGATGATTTTTCCAGATTTACATGGATATATTTTTTGCATAATAAAACGCAAGTTTTTAACTGCGTAAAATTTTTTAAGGCTCAAGCTGAGAATAGGTTTTCAACAACTTTGAAAATATTCCAGAGTGATGGAGGTGGAGAGTATATCTCTCATTCTTTATGTGACTTTTTTGCTTCTCATGGTTTCTTGCATCAATTTTCTTGCCCTCATACTCCACAACAAAATGGTGTGTCTGAGCGCAAGATTCGCCACATTGTTGAAACAGGCTTGGCTCTTCTTCATCATAGCCATATGCCTAAGTCTTATTGGCCAGAAGCCTTTGCAACAGCTGTTTACCTCATTTATCGTATGCCTACTCCTCTTTTAGATGGTTATTCACCATTTATTAAGTTGTATAATCAGTAGCATGACTACAATTTTCTGCGTGTTTTTGGTTGTTTATGTTACCCCCACCTGGTTCCATACAACAAAAACAAAATGGAGTACAAAACAAAACCGTGTGTCTTCATTGGTTACTCTAACCAACACAAGGGTTATAAGTGTTTTGATTTGAGTAGTAAACGTGTCTATATCTCTAGACATGTTCTTTTTGATGAGTCCTATTTTCCTTTTTCTCTTACCAATCCAACTGCTCCTCCTGAAACTACTTCACTTTTTCCCACTTGGTTTGTTTTGCTATTAGTCACACAAACAGTTTTACCTTCATCTCATGGTCGTATTGCACCAGCTCCATCGGGTTCTTTTTCGACCTTCTCCACTACTTCATCATCCTCTAGCAGTGACTCTTTTTCACCACCTCATTCCCCAGCAGTTACCTCTTCTGCATCTTCATCTCCGGTATCTTCTTCGGACACGAAGTATGTTGCTTCAACTTCTTCTCCTCCTCAACAGGGTCCTACAATTCATTCAATGACTACTCGTTTACGTGATGGTATTCGTAAACCTCTTGTTAAGATGAATCTTCTTGCTGTTACGAAGCACCATGTTGCTTCTTGCTTTCTTTCTGAGATGAAAGATTCTTTTGTTGAACCTAGGACTTACAGTGAAGCATGTAAAATTCCAGAGTTGCGAGATTCTATGAAAGAAGAACACCATGCTCTCCAAATCAATGACACATGGTCGTATGTTCCTCGTCAACCTCATATGAACGTTCTAGGATGCAAATGGGTGTATCGGGTTAAGCGTAAATCAGATGGTACCATTGATCGTCGCAAGTCTCGTTTGGTTGCAAAGGGGTATAATCAGCAATTTGGTATTGATTACGATGAAACCTTTAGTCCGGTTATCAAACCCGTTACTATTCGGTTGGTTTTAAGCATTGTTGTTTCTTGCTCTTGGCCTATTTGACAGTTAGGTGTTGAAAATGCTTTTTTGCATGGTTTTCTGGATCAAGAGGTTTATATGTCTCAACCTCCAGGGTTTGTTGACAAGAGATATCCAAACCATGTTTGTAAGCTTAATAAAGCCATATATGGGCTAAAACAAGCTCTAAGGGCTTGGTTTCAGCAGTTTACAAATTATCTTTCAGATTTAGGTTTTGTTGCTTTTAAATCTGATGCTTCTCTGTTTGTTCGACGTTCTTCTATTGGTGTTCTCCTTCTTCTACTTTATGTAGACGATATTATCATTGGGTCTGACTATGGATATTTCTCTCAGTTGTTAGCGGCTCTCAAACAACAATTCTCTATGACAGATTTGGGTGATTTGCATTTTTTTCTTGGAATTGAGGCACACAAGTCTTCTCCAGGTCTTCATTTATCTCAAACGCGTTACGCTCTTGATTTCAGCGTGTTGATTTATTAACTGCGAAACCAGTTTCTACTCATATTTTTGCTGGTTCTAAGATATCAGCTCATGAGGGTACTTTATTTCATGATGCTACTTCATATCGCAGTTTGGTAGGTGCATTGCAATATCTGACAATGACTCGGTCGGACATTACTTATGTTGTTAACCAAATTTGTCAATTTATGCATGCCCCTACTGACATTCATTTTCTGGTAGTCAAGAGAATTCTTCGATATCTCAAAGGCACGTTGGGTCGAGGATTATTCTTTACGCCTTCATCGTCTTTTCAGGTCTCTCACAGTTCTTCTCATTCTATATTTGCATACAGTGATGTTGATTGGGATGGTAACCCTGATGATCATCGTTCAACTGCTGGTACTTGCGTTTTTGTTGGTCCTAATTTGATCTCTTGGTCCTCCAAGAAACAACCTACGGTTTCTCGTTCCAGTACGGAGGCTGAGTATCGTGCCTTAGCTCTTGCTGCAGCTGAAGTTATTTGGATATTATATCTATTGAATGACTTGGGTGTCTACATAAAGCAACCACCTACTCTGCTATGTGATAATATCAGTGCTACGTACATGGCTTCTAATCCTATCATGCATTCTCGTGCCAAACACATTGATATTGATTATCACTTTGTTCGGGAGCGTGTTACTCGTGGTTCTTTACTTGTTCGTTATGTTCCTACTCAACGTCAACTTGCAGACCTATTTACCAAAGGACATCTCAAGTCTCGGTTTCATTTTCTTACGTCCAAGCTTTCACTTCGGGATGCCCCACGTTCATCTTGTGAGAGGGTATTAACGCAAGAGAGTGTCGGTGTAACCTAGGACTATTGCACTATCTATGAGTCGTGTATTACTGATGTATAATATTATTTACTTGCCTAAAGGGCAATCTATGTATACTTGATTAATATAAATAGTCATCTGAAACCCAGTTTAGGGTTAAGAGAGTTCATACACTATCAACAAGTGTGCAAGTGCTCGTTTACGGATACGTTTTCCTACATTACTTGGTCGATTGGTCGAAGATGTGGCATCAAAATCGAGAATGGAATTCTTACTTCTGACAAAATTCATATATATTGAGTATACTGGAGCTTCTTCAAATTGATCAAGTATACAACTTACGATTTAACCAGAGACACAAGTAATAATTTGACCGGTTCATATACCTGGGAATAGTACTCTGTCATGGCGTCAAGTAGAGTGCTATAATGAAGATCCTTTATAGGTTGGACTGGAGATTGAGAGAAAGAGGCAGGTCGACTAGTGCCAGTATCGGATTGCGGTATCGAAGGGGGTTAGCTGAGCTGCTACCTGTCATTCCGCGCTCAGAAAATATATTAGAGTCGAGCAAAGATTCAGAGAACAGAATAGGTTGGCTAACCTTTTCTCTGTTATCGCGAGTAGTCTCCCTGAGACCTGAAGCATATGAAACAAGAGGAAATTCATTCAATAAATTTTTAGTAATCAAGTCTGGAGGTTATGAACTATGTGCTCAAGGAAGTACGTATGCCTGGTGATAAAACACTATCATGACAGTAAGGCATTTCTTTTAGGGGGAGAACTCGTCAACAAATACAGTTTTAGAAAAAGTCATTTCCTCCCATGGTTTCTCCCCTTCAAGGGACCTGAGAAGCATCCAAGTTGAGAGAAGTACTAGGAGGACCACCTGACGAGATGTCCTCGGATATTTCAGAGTGTCACTAGAACCAGAGTTTGTGCTTTTATTAATTCAATCAAGGCCAGTGGCGAATACACTATCGGAACGACACAAGCTCTCTTCTCCACAAATGTAATCTCTGTTAAGCAAACGTTGGATGTATGCCCCCGAGGGATTCTCGTCATGCTAGGAGAAGAAGACGACTTTTGAGTATTGACAGCAGTAGGTTCATGTTTGTAACATTGGGAAGACTATTGGAGTTTAACTCAATGACCGTGACCTACGGCCTTCGATTGAGAGGAACATCAGCGGTTGGGAGTGAGATCTCATCTGCATTCAAAACTCTGTTATAGCGCCACTCAATGCATCCGTTGGAAAGAGACGTCGAATGAACTTCTAGTAACTTGAAAAATTGGCTTATGCGATCATCACCCTCACCGTCAGTTGTGAGATCAGGGGCAAGTATATTATCAAGGGTTGGTCAAATAACGAACATCTGATGGAGGAAATACTTGTAAGATAAGAAAATCATCGGTCAAAATACGTGTTACCAGCTAGGAAGCCTGGGACAGTGAAGACATTGTCCTTACGCTCTTTTCGCCATTTCCTAAATCTGTAGAGGTGTTTATCCCAGTCTCTATAGCTTTGGGGAATCCATCTAGTCGGGATCTCGAATTTCTAAGAGAAGATTCTCCAGGTGAGGCCTTGCACTTGTCAGCCGAATGGAACTTTAAACTTCTGGACATCTTCGGGCAATACAAACAGAAATAGATATTAGAAATGGAAAGTACTCAATTCAGTGCAAGAAAAAATGACAGATGCATCCTTGGTACTAAAATTCATCATGCATTAAGAAGCACACAAGTAGAAGCGTCCATGGGCATTGGAAGTATGCAAGCAAGCTGATAGAGATAGCTACCGCCTCATCTTCGGATAGTGGATCTGTCATGTTTCTCATCTTAGTGATTCTAACAGACTTGAGAATGTTCTCAACTGGAGTGTTCATTCCTGCGACATGGGTTAGAAAGAAGGAGGACAGATCAACGGGAAGCAGATCTACAATGATAAATAAAACCATGGAAATTGGGATTGTCAAAGAAGTACATAATACAAGCTATATGCCAATTGGGGTTAACTCAACAACCGAAACTCCAGCTCACTACAATGTTCTGCATATACGCCAATTTACTTCACATGGGGGCGGAAATTAAGCGTATACTCTTGAATTCGCTTCTGAATAACACTTCAACAGCAATGGAGCACCAATGGGGGCGAGACACGAGGCATCTCAACAAACACAGTTCCGAACCCGAACTTCTTAATCCCACAATATATTATGGGTTAAGAGGGCGATGTTTGTACCATATTATTATTTGGGTAACAATATAGGCGAACTGTAGCCTGGCTACCGAGACAGTCTTCAGCCCATGTCCAGCAACCCGCATATGCTGGCCCATTTCCACCTGTCCGTTTCTGTCAACTTATCCAAGAAGGGAGTTACGAAATAAGGGGATTTGCAAAACATCTCAGCTTCTTTGGTATCCAAGAAGGGAGTTACGAAACAAGGGGAGTTACAAAACACCCCAGCTTCTTTGGTAGGAAGTCAAAATAATTGTATAAATTGGGGGAATCTCAACCCAAAAGGGAGGAGAAGACACCAAGAGAAACCCTAAAATGGAAAACGATTGTAATCAAATCAATAAAATAACTCTTCTTAGGGAGATTCATCCGTGGATGTAGGCACAAAGCCGAACCACGTTAAATTCTTTGTCTTTCTTGTTTTCCTTCAATTCGATTATCAACCTAATTTTGTCCTAATTCTCAATAGTCATCATCAAATCATCGTGTTTGTGCCTAAAAGTGATTTTGAGTACAAACATATATATATATATATAAACACAGCAATGCTGTTTATACATACTCATTAAGATCTAAATTAGGTACAACATTTCCATTTTCAGTTGAATTTGGAACTACTATAGGTGGATACTTAATTAACAACAAATCTATCTTAAGCTCCTCTTTGTGACTCCTTCAAAGGCTAGCACTTTTCTCCTTTTTAGGAGTTTAATATGACCATGAGTTTCTTTTCTTAAACCCTTAACAACCATATTTGATATTTCAAATAATTGAAAGTAATGATTGTTGATTTGTTTTTACCCTATTATTGCCAATTAGATTAGCCATAAGCAAATCAGAACAAGGCATGAGCGGCGAGCAACAATTCCAACTTTCTAAGTAATAGATAACACGTTAGCTTGCTGTAAACAAAAGAGAATTTTTTTTACAAGTTAGCAAATTTAATGGACTCCAACAAGAGTACAAGGCTCACAACAAGACTAACCAAAATTCAAATATTAAATATACAACAAAAAACCCATTGTAGTATTGTACTTCTTGATCAGTAATCACAAATAAGAAATAGTAATTTAATTTTATTAGACAAAAATCATGTTAGATAATAGAATTAAATCTGTGTGGATTATATGTGTGATTTCTCAGTGTAACTGTGTGGAGTGTGTGTGTGAGCAACTGTCAGGTGACAATTAATGTTTGGTGAAGTGACTGTTAGTTTTGGATTGGTTACCTGCTAAACCAGTCACTCAAATTCAAGTGTTTAAAAGAGAGAGATCTGTATTGAGTCTGTAAGAAGGATGAATTTGAATTAATGAAAAACCAGTGGAGATTGTCTAACGACATTATATCTTCCAACATGGTATCAGATTTACCTTCATAACCCTAAATTCTTCTCCAATTTCAATTACTAATTCATCTTTGAATATCGTCTTCAATGGCTAATTCTTTCAAACATATACCATTAACATTCAAACCTCCATCGAAATTATCTGCACACAACTACCCTCTCTGGAAATCTCAAATCGCTCTGTTATTACGTAGCTATGATCTATTTCAATTTGTTGATGGCTCGTTTCATTGTCCTGTGAAACATGTATGGAAAATATCTCCTGCTGGTGTCAAAATCGTCTCTGCTTCAGACTTCGTCGACAATGATCCTGATAACGAATTTGTTTCAAATCCGGCTTATGCTTATTGGGTAAATCAAGACTCTGCTCTTTTATCTTGGTTATTTTCTGCTTGTACTGAAGAAATTCATTCTCAAGTCATTGATTGTACTTTCTCTCATGAGATATGGAATCGTTTGGAACAAAACTATAATTCCTCTACTAAATCTCGTCTGTTATAACTTAAAACTGATTTGATTGGCTTAACGAAGAGTTCAGACTCGATGTTAGTTTATTTCAACAAAGCTCGTTCCATCTCACATCAATTAGCTCAAATTGGTAGATTGATTTCTGATGAAGATTTGGTAATTCATATCCTTCACGGTTTTCCGTGTGAGTATAATGCTTTCAAAACCTCTGTGTGCACTCAACAACTTAAAAATGATAACCTCATCACTTCATCAGAACTCTTAGGCTTATTGTTGTCTGAAGAAGCTAGAATTACTTCTGATTCCAAATTGGATCTCACTGCTGCCTCTGCCAATGTGACACACCCACATAAACCTTCACCACCATCATCTCAATTTGATCACCATTACTCTAATGCCTATCCACACCACACTCCTACACACAATGATTATACACATCAATCTGGTGCACCTTTCTATGGTAATCAATCTTGGTATAACTCTTCTCAACCACCTAATTTTGGAAGATCTGGCAATTCTACTTCTAGAGGAAATTTTAGAGGAAATGGTGGAAGATTCAGAGGAAATTTCAGAGGTGGGAGGAATGGTGGCAGAAATTTTAGCTCTCAAGGCTCTTACAACAATTTATTTCCTCCTCCAAGACACGCCAACTTCATAGAGTGTAAACTTTGCAAGAAACCTGGTCATCTAGCTCCTCAGTGTAGGTACATATATGCACCTAGTGACAGCAACATGATGCAAGCTTACTATACTTACCCTGACTCATATGGTGATGATTATGATGATTCTTGGTATCCTGAACCGGAAGCATTTGTTGCATATCATGATGACTCTGGTGCTTCTTCTTTCTCTGGTTAGATCCCTGATTCAGGAGCTACACATCATATCACTTCAGACTTGTCAAATCTTAATCTGCATTCTGAATACCAAGGTTCTGATCAAGTGAGAGTTGGCAATGGCTCAGGTTTGACCATAACTCATGTTGGCTCTTCTATCTTACATAATGACTCTACTAAATTCACTATATCTAATGCTTCATGTACCCTCAATTACCCAAAATTTGATCTCTGTACTTCAATTTACTAAGGAGAACAATTGTTATTTTGAGTTTTATTCTGACAAATTTCTTATCAAGGATTTGGTCACCAACAATATACTTCTTCATGGTCCTGTTAAAGATGGCTTATATCATATGGAGTTCACATCTGCTCAGCTCAAGCAAGCTTACAAGACTCTCAAGCATGTGCTGTCATTAGTCAATGAGGTTATTGATTCTCATTTATCTTTCACACTTTGTCCTTCTTGTCAGTCAGCTAAGAGTCATGCTCTTCCTTATCCTACTAGTTTATCCAATAATGTAACTGGTCCTCTACAGTTAGTTTACTCAGATGTTTGGGTCTCCCCATTATGTTCTGTGAATGAGTACAAATACTATGTATCCTTCATTGACTCTTTTAGCAGATTTACATGGTTGTATCCCCTTGCTTATAAATCTGAAGTTCTCCCAACTTTTATTAAATTCAAGAATCTTGTTGAAAATCAGCTTACTCGAAAGATCAAATTTGTTCAATCAGATTGGGGAGGAGAATACAGAAATGTCTCTACTTATCTTGATTCTTGTGGCATAGGACATAGAGTTTCTTGTCCTCATGCTCATGCTTAAAATGGCACAGCTGAGAGAAAACATAGACACATAGTTGAAACTGGTTTTGCTCTACTTCATCATGCATCTTTACCCTTATCTTTCTGGTCCTATGCATTTGAAACTGCTAACTTTCTAATCAACAGATTACCAACACCCAAACTTGATCACTTATCTCCATTAGAATGTCTATTTCATCTCAAACCAGATTACTTATTTTTACATACATTTGTTTGTGCATGTTATCCCTGTTTGAGAAACTTTAATCATCATAAATTGGAACCTAGATCAGCTCAATGTATATTCCTTGGGTACAGTCACCTGCACAAAGGATATAGGTGCTTCAATCCTAACACCAACAAGATTATAATTTCAAGAGATTTAGGTTTGATGAAGGACAATTTCCATACGCTTCCTTTTTCACTAATGAGCCAACTGCTTCTACACTACCAACTATGTCTGTTACTTCTGCACCTGCATCTACACATGACTTATCCTCTGCTAGCTTGCCTGCTATTTCAAATGAAGATATTGTGCCACCATATCCTTCAAAAACTACTTCAGTAACTCCTTCTACATCTGCACCACCTGTTTCTGAGGTCATTAATGCACATCCAATAACTACAAGAGGCAAAATGGGAATTGTAAAACCCAAGGCAAGAATATATGCATCTGAAGTTCAATCAGTTTGTGAAGATATAACTATTCCAACATGCTACACTGAAGCCTGTAAAGATCCAAACTGGAGAGTTGTTATGGATGAAGAAATTAATGCCCTACTTCAAAATGGCACTTGGAAATTAGTTGCTAATGCTACAGGATATAATGTTATAGGCTGCAAATGGATTTTTAGGATTAAAAGAAGAGCTGATGGGTCCATTGAAAGGTACAAAGCCAGACTAGTTTCCAATGGCTACAATCAAGTGGAGGGTACAAAGCCAGACTAGTTGCCAAGGGCTACAATCAAGTGGAGGGTATTGACTATCAGGACACATTTAGTCCTGTAGTTAAGCCAACAACTGTGAGAATCATTCTGACTATCTCTCTTCACAAGCATTAACAGATTCGACAGTTGGATGTCAAAAATTCTTTTTTGCATGGTCACTTGTCTGAAGATGTTTATATGGTCCAACCACCAGGATATGCTGATAAACTTCTTCCTCATCATATATGTCAACTCAAGAAATCTCTCTATGGCCTGAAACAAGCTCCTAGAGCTTGGTTTGAGAGATTAAGTACTTTTCTCTTCAACAATGGATTTTCTTCTTCTAAGACTGATACTTCTCTCTTTTTCAGAGTAACATCTTCTTCAGTCATTTATATCCTGATATATGTTGATGATATCTTAGTAACAGGGAGTTCTCCTGCTATAGATTCTTTGATTGTTGCACTGAGCAAGGAATTTGCAATCAAAAATTTGGGAGAGTTACATTTTTTCCTAGGCATTCAGGTTGTCAAGAATCCTGCAGGTGTGTTGTTATCTCAACAACAGTATATCACAAATTTGCTTGTCAAAACCAAGATGACCAATGCCAAAAGCTCTTCCACACCATTTCATACTTCCACTGATGATGCTTCAGCTGCTTTTGAAGATCCTGTTCTCTACAGAAGCACAGTTGGTGCTCTTCAGTATGCCACCATTACAAGACCAGATATTGCATTTGTTGTTAACAAGGCTTGTCAAAAGATGCAACATCCTTCTATTGCAGACTGTACAGCTGTTAAAAGAATTTTGAGATACCTACTTGGTACACTATCTTATGGCTTACAGTTTAAAAGAGCTACTTCTCTACAGTTGCAGGCCTACTCTGATGCTGATTGGGCAGGTGACTTCACTGACAGAAGATCTACCAGTGGTTTAGCAATCTTTCTTGGACCTAATCTAATTTCATGGTGTTCTAGAAAACAAAAGACAGTCTCCCGATCAAGTACTGAGGCAGAATATCGTGCCTTAGCTGATGCTACCTCAGAGTTAGTATGGATTCAATCTCTTCTTGGTGAATTACATTTTCCTTCCCCAAGAGTTCCTGTGTTATGGTGTGACAACATGGGGGCTACTTACTTGACAGCTAACCCAATCTTTCATAATAGAATGAAACACATTGAAATAGACTTTCACTTTGTAAGAGAATTGGTACCTTCCAAAGCTCTAGTTGTGCGGTTTCTTTCTACACAGGATCAGTTGGCAGATATCTTCACCAAAGGTCTTTCTACTACTCGTTTTTCAGCTCTAAGACTCAAGCTCAGTGTCTCTGGGGGGTGGGGGGGTTAGATAATATAATTAAATTTGTGTGGATTGTATGTGTGAGTTCTCAGTGTAACTGTGTGTGTGAGTAACTGTCAGGTGTCAGTTAATATTTGGTGTCAATTAATGTTTGGTGAAGTGACTGTTAGTTTTGGATTGGTTACCTGCTAAACCAGTCACTCAAATTCAGGTGTTTAAAAGAGAGAGATCTGTATTGAGTCTGTAAGAAGAATGGATTTGAATTAATGAAAAACTAGTGGAGATTGTCTAACGACATTATATCTTCCAACAAATCAAAACCCTAAATTATAAAATTAACCCCAAATTGATTAGTTTCATCACGTTTAGTAATGATGATTTGCTCTTTTGTTTCCAAATTAGTATATAATCACCACCAGACTTTGAAGTATTCAACGAGAAAATTTGGAGATTTGCTCTCTTGTTTTTATGGAACGGAGATGAGAATTAAGACGAAGAAGAGAGACCAACCTGAAACTCAAAATGATTTTCTACTTACTTTTTATAGGAAGGGTCATCCGATTTTTTAATAATGGGCCTTGGTATGAGGAGGGCCTTGTGCGGTCTCCCCACTCGCCCTGCCTCAGTCACGACTGAGGATATATTTATAGAAACAAAGCAAAGAAACACGGTAAACATTGAAAAGATATTCTAAGCATTATTTTAGGGATTTTTTTTAGATATGAAAAATCTTACATTTTTAATAATATAATCTCCTTATTAAAAAAAAAAAAAAAGGTCTTGTTTGTGCACAAGTCAAGAGCCTTTAAATATTATTATTTTTATCTTGTAGTTGTGAGTATTTTGGAAATCGCATCGAGTCTTGGTTAAACAAATTTTATATTATAGAAAACATAAATTCCTGTTTTATCCTTCTATTAAAAATTATTCAGTGACTAATGAATCTATACATCTCGCGATCTCGAATCATCATCTTCTTTAGTCTCGGTATTCTGCAAGAACAAATAGAGATCCCATTTTTTAACTAATGATTGCAAGATTCAATCGATTGGTGATTAATCAGATGGACACAACATTAATATATTTGAGTTTGATTAGTCCATACAAATCTTGATCACCACTACAATTCTAATCCAAAAACATCAAACCTATAGACTAGAGAGATCTGATTAGAATCATCAGTCATGAGTCCTTCACAATTGCAGTAACAATAAAATAAATCTCGGCCCGGGTTTGCTAATATGTGATCTCAAACTTTATTTACTAAAACCCAGATCAAATTCGCTAAACCCTAAATACATAAACTTACACTCTAGCCTTCTAGGATCTTGTATATTTCACAAAATACATGAAACAAAATTTAAACATATACAGAACAAGAGATTAAAAGTATCCAAAGGAAGAACTGGGAAGGAAAATACAGAGGAAGAAGAACAGACGAGAGATACCAAGGATTTCATTTCGATTTATTCAATGTTCGAAGAAAATTGAACCCACAAATATTCACCAATTCATAAAATTGATTCGATTAAAACAGTTCATACCTCAATTTGACACAAGAGGAACAATACAGAGTACAAATTGCAGAAATGGTACCTCTTAATTCAGTTAATTTGTAGAAATTCAGATCTGTAAAAAAATAGAGCTAGTAGAGGTTTCTTAAGCTTTTATCGACTCAGTGAGTCATACCCGAGTTCTCGAATCCTCTCAATCTATGCGTCTTCATTTTTGCAGTCGTTGGATTTGATTAGATTTAGATTTTGATTTTGATTTTAAGTTCATTAAACAAACACAAACGGAGAGGTGGTGGTGCATCCATGGAGCTGGAATAGAAAAAGAGATGGGTAGTTTGTAGCCGCAGTAAAATTTAAGAGGTTTTAGGTTTCTAGAAACAACTTGAAAAGTATAAGTACCATATTACCCTTCAGGAAACAGAGAAGTTTTGTTGTTCTGTGATAGGATACTTGGTAATTCAACATTATGACACGCATGTAGGATAGCTACACTTTAAAGAAAATGTCATTCCTCTCTACACTCCATGGCTTGTTGTCGTTAATTTGGGCTGCCCCATGCTGGTGGCCATGTTTTTTTTTTTCTTTTTGGTTGAAAGAAAGATCATGTTTGGAGTATCAAAATGGTTAATGTCATGTCTAAACTAAAGCTACTGCCGTGAAAAATGGTATCAAAACAAAAAGCTTTAAAGTTAACCAAAAAGCTTTAGTTTAGACATGACATTAACCATTTTTAGCATCTCTATAAAATGGTATCAAAAAAATACATGACATTAACCAAAAAGCTACATCCGAATGTATCAGAAAAAAAATAAAAAAAATAAAAAAACTAAATGATCGCTGTCACAGTGGGACGGCCGATCGAAAATATTGACGTAAAATTAGATTTTGTATTCATTATTTAATTCCGTCATAATGGCATGGAGTTGGACATATAAATTTGTAAAGCATCATCTAATCAATAATACATCAGATCTAAAAATGGTGCCATGGAGTATAGACTAATTAGCACGATTCTCATTTGAAGCATGCTTTAAATGGCCACATGTAATACATTCAATCAGTATAGACTAGATTTTGTGCCCGTGCTATGCCCGGCGGCTCCGCAAACTTGTTTCGCCAATTCAATCTACAACTGCAAATATGATGGCATAGTTAACTATATTTTTGATTTGGTAAACTCGGCTTCGGCTTCGTCTTGTCTCGCCCCGTCCTCATCGTGAACAGGAAGACTTACACATCTATTAATTAGTAGATTGTTATATACTTGTTCTGCACATGATGATGATGGATTTTGTTTTAGCTCACTGATCTTGTTCACCCAGAACCTAAGAAACTGTATGCTAATCGAAAAGCAGAATAAATACATAAGAATTAGAAAATTTCCTACTTAAAAATACCTTCAAAATCTCTATTAGAGATTCATAAACCTAATTAGCTATACAAACCTCATGTACGGAATAAGGTCTACACGTTTGTAACTTGTTTGAAATCAAAAATAATGATTTAACAGTCATTATGATATATATAAATATAGAGGGACGTCTATAAAGTGGGTCAATCACTTCATTGGTTTATGTTTATGAGCTATAAGATCATTTCATGGATTTTGACATACACAAACAACTGAATTTGGCTTAAGCAATTTCAAATTGTCTTTAGACATGGAGCCTTCAAAATTCAAAACAAACAATTTAGAATTTGGCCCTAATTTTATTAGTCAGTGTGCACCATCCACCGTCATTGTTTTTCTTTTTTCTTTTGGTGCATTTTTGATTTGGTGTAGCTCGGCTTCGCTTCGCCCGTGCGACCCATCACTTAAGATTTTTTATTTGGTGTGTTTCGGCTTCACCTCGCCTCCGTCCCGATGCTTTTTATTTGGTGTGGCTCGGCTTTGCCTCGTCCCATCGCGATGCATTTTTTATTTGGTGCGGTTTTGCCGCGCCCACAAATATAACAGTGATAATTAGAAGAAAGAGAACAGTGTAGAAGAAAGGCAGAGATACTCTATGCAAACAATATCAGTAGATGTAAAAACAGAAATTAAGCACAGAGAAATTACAGAAGGCTATGCTTATCTTCCAGATTTATAGGCCATGCAGCCAGAAATGTGAGAAAGAAACCACAAACGGCCAAATTTCCACATTTCTCCCCTCTTGCAATTACAGTATCAATTTAGAAAATTACATTAAGCACTTTTATGTACTGGGCATATACTTCATTGTCAGAATTTTCTTGCGATCATGGATCGCGTTTTATGGGGCACATCCACCAGCCAGGAATGAATACCTACATAGAAATCTCAATCCCCTCAAAATTTATTCTAATCAATTTTACGAAGAATTTCTGCATTACGGCCGATCCTAACGTCTGATTCCGCTTCCTCTATGGTTGTGGCTGAGTATCCATGAAATACTGCTTATCCGTCTACAAACCATTGAACTCCTAAGAGCAACTGCAGTGGACGACTAAGAACAAATTTCTAGTCGAGTGGGCTGGCGTAGTGGGACGGACCATCGATCAAAATTTGATCAAAGAGTAAAACCCAGACCAAATTTGATCGGCGATCAAGACCAAACCCAGATATAGTCGAGCGGTCGTATAGTTCACGCCCCACCACCAGGCGGTTATATAATCTACGTCCCACACCAGGCGTACGTAAAGTCCCCGCACAACACCAGGCGTACGTAAAGTCTACGCTCCACATGGGGCGTACGTAAAGTCTACGCCCCATTTTTTATTTTATTTTTAATTTTGTATGGGGCGGGCATTATACCCCCGCCCCATTCTTTGTTTTCCAATTTTTTTTTTGTGGGGCGGGCTTTATACCTCCGCCCCACTTCTTTCTTTTCTTTTTTTTTTTTTTTAAAAAAAATCTCTCCAATCAGGCGGACGTATATCCCACGCCCCACACCAGGCGAATATATAGTGTACGCTCGATCAAATTTAGTCTTTCACCCGTAACGTCACACACCAGACTAAACTCAAATTTAATCGTTTGTTTTGGTCTTTGATCTTTGGTTATGATCGTACCACTGTGGACGCTCTAAGTGGAGCAAAAAAACCAAAACTCTGAGGATGGCACCAACCTACAGCTTTATGCTCCGACTATCTCAAGATACCTGCTTAATAAGATTATCTAGTGTTAGTCAATCCCTTGCATGTCTATCATTTTCAAGGTAAGATAATCTTCAATAATTACAGAAGTTCCATGTTATTGTATACTATCCAGCCTATAAAAATTACGATATCTCGCCATTAAACCCAAGATGTTCAAACAAAACAGACAACTATTAGTTTAGGTATGGAGGTCTAGGCCGGAAATATCGCAACCTGACTGAACTGGTATTGGGAACATACCAAAAAAAATACAAAAACTTTTGTATGTATACATCTCACGTCATCCCCTTCTGCATATACTCAGTATTAGAATTTTTGTTTTAGCTTCACTTAAATTTAACTTCAAATATACAATTGCTTTTGTAGTAGAACCCCGATGCCTTTACTTAGCAAATGGTGTTGGAGGAAATGTACCGAGAAGCAGAATATGGTATCAAGTGATCATGGGTATGGGATAGAGATGGTCTCTATTGGACCTTCAAAATAGTTAATTCTGCCTATGGTGTCACTTGCAGTAGAATCATAGTCTCGACATCTCATTTAATATCTTCTAACTTAACATGGCTCACCTCAAAAGTCACAACATATTTTAATTTCCCACAATCAATAACAAATTTACCCTCAATCGGTTAGTATCATCATAGAAAGTTTTAAATTATGGTGAACATGATGGAAATTTTGAAGAACCTAATAAGTTCTAAATTATGATGAACACGATTGATATTTTGAAGAAATTAATAGTAAACAGTGAAGAAAGAAACCTTAATATCGTGGTAGTCTGATCGATACATCTTTTCAACATACATATTGAATCTGCATATGCCAAACTCTAGGTCCATCTTTGGTGTTGCTACGATTGTCAAGGATGAAGATAAGTAGCATTATTGTCATCACATCGATTGTTGTCGTGATACTGACCGTAGGCAAATGAAAACAAAGTAAGCAATCAAGAAAATTCATTACTTGTAGGCAAATGAAAACAAAGTAAGCAATCAAGAAAATTCATTACTTGGATGCAACATCAATAAAGCCACAGACATGCAACATTAGCCATCGGCAACAGATATAGGAGTAAGTGTTAACTCTAATACGTGTATGACAAAATATTAACGTACAAATAGAAAAAAGTCAACGTTCCATACATGTTGAACATACAAAACTTTAACATGGTTGTGGTGATGAGAAACTTAATGGACCATCAATCCTTTCAAATTAACAATGTTTGAAATTACATAATACATACCTCCACGTAGTTACGATTGAAGAATCATTATTCATCTCAATCACTTTACCTTTTCGTATTGTGTCCTGATAGGTGTCCTAAACACCTTAATATTTATCTATTGTTTATGTTTTTTTGCGAGTTTTCTTGTAAATTATGTATTTTATGATTGATTTTGAGTTTATCAGGTGTCATGGAATCATTTCGAGCAAAAGAAGGAGAAATCATTTATTTGGAGCGAAAAGGCAAAAAGATCAATTCACTAGCGAGTTACATTTGGAGCCAGCTAAGGTTGCACACTAAGGAGGTGAAAAACAAACTGTCAGTTCACCTTAACCGACAGTTGAGTGAACAAAGAAGTAGGTTGTCGGTTATCTGAAACCGACAGGCCAAACAATGGAAGGTGGACCTTATCCAATAATATGGGGTGCAAATATAAATCTTCATTATTACCCTGGACTTAAAATTGAGAGAGATGATTATCTCAATCATTTGCTTGAAATTCAGAGAAGAAAGAAACGGGTATGGCGGCTGGCAGAGGAATGGAGATCGAGAGATTTATGGGATTTAGACCGTATTTGAGTCGAGAGGAATCAGATGCTGTGAAGCTACAAGGAGATGGGTCAAGTTATTGAAGTTCGGTGTTAAATGAAGAAGAAACAAATCTGCTGTCACTGGATCTTGATGCTGATTGAAGAAATGATGAAGACTAAAGCGGGGTTTTAGGAGTTCATATGGTTTTACAACTGGGTTTGAGCTGAGATTTGGCAGAAGAATATTTGTGTTTAGAAATGGTCGTTGCAGTTAGGGTTTGCCATTTCTGTAAAATCAGATGAAGAAATTGAACTCACGAAGATGCTGTTAATTGGTGGTCTGCGGTGTTCAGTAGGTTGATGTGCAGTTATCTTGGCAGTGAGATAAAGAATGATGATGGTTGTTGATGGAATTTACAGAAGAAGGAATTTAGGGTTTGACCGAGTAAGAGAAGATGATTTTGGGTTTTGCTGGGAACGAATATGGTGGTTTAATTCGTGAGCTTAGATGGGTGTTAACCATGGATTCAGGTGGACGTACAATTGCAGTCTCAGATGGTGCTACTTAGAATTGGAGGTGGTTGTGCTGATGCTATATAGAACAACACTGAGAGATGGAGGAAGCAGTGAAGATGGGGGTTGATTAGATGGAGGAGATTGAGGTGTTGGTGTTCATTAATGGGTCGAGACTACAATTCCTGAGCTGAGAAGCAAATGAAGATTTACTGTTCCTGATGAGTTTGATGATTAAAATGGGTTCTGGTTGTTGGATGAGTTGTATGTGCTGCAGCTGATGGCTTGACTGAACTGCGTGCATGCTATTGCAGCTGCAGTGAGGCACTGGTGGCGTTAGTGATGAGACGGAAGCATCTCAAAGTTGCAGCTGTTGCCATTGAGAATGAGAAGATGGATCTGAGTTGCAGGTGGCCTGAGTTGAGCTGAAGTAGAATGGTGTTGCAGTAAGGATTAGATGTCGCAGCCGCAATCTGGTGAATAAGAACAATTGCATGGAATTGGAGCTGCTAATGAAGCAACAGGAGTAGTTGCAGCTGCAGTTGTTAGGCAGTGGTGGACAAGATGGTATGAACTGGTCTGAAGTGCCTGAACAGAGCTGAAACGGTGGAACTCTGAAGTGGTGATATGAATGGATGTTGGATGGTGTTGATATTGCAGTAGAGGACTTGTATGGTTGTGAAAGTAGGGCAATGCAGGGAATGAATGAAGTTTGTACGTTTGATTGAATCGAATGTTCAACCGGGAAGTGCAGAATGAACCACAAGTCTACAGCTGACGATTGAGCAAAATTAGGCTGTGAGTTCCAGGGAACTGACAAGCCAAATGTATCAGCTTAATGGGCTTTTGGGCCAGTTCGGGAAAGTTTTTGGAGAAGTCGCGACCAAGCTATGCTGTTTTGCCATGGGATTTTGCGGGCCAATTTGGCAGGATGGGAAAGATATAAAAGGAGGTTAAAACACCACATCAAAGGGACTATCACCTCCCTTTACTTTTGTTCTAGGGTTTAGAAACATGAAAGCTTTTTCTTTTTCTTCTTGTTATGAACTCCATGAGCATGAGTACTTAATTTTCTTTTGGTTATGGATTAGTTAGATTTCACATAACATGGTTCTTTGATTCAATATATTAGTTTTGTCTCATATTTATCGTTCATGATTCTCTGGAAATATAGTTATATGATTGACGTATTATAACATGATTGAGTATTTGTTTTGTCAAGTTGCAAATTGGTAGAACTCATATTCATATCTAGAGCTAATTTAGGGTTATTCATCAAGCGAAAATCCTTGAATACAAGTATCATAAATATGGTTATAACTTGTAGTGATGCATCCTTGTAATCATATGTGAACCATAACCTTTGTTAAATCGGATTAGTGCTTTTACACGTTCGATTGTTTTGATTGACCTGATTTCATAAAACTTAATGCATCTAGGGAATTAAACTTGATTGTGCTTTTACACGTTAGGTTGTTCTCTTAGATAGAATTCATATTCGCATCTTTTAATGTGTTTGTTGATGATAAGAGGAAATTAGCGGGATATTCTTGCGATCAAGGTATCCTAGGGCCTTTGATAATGAGAGATTAAATATCAATTCTAGTTATTAAGACAAGAACATGTTTGTGATTGAAGACGAAATCCTTAACCAATATCTTTATATCTTGATTTGCGTGTTTGCTTTACTTTATTTGTTTTTAGTATAACTTAGTTTATAAAAATCAGAAAAATCCCCCATTTGTTTATATAAGAAACCGAAACTTATTGACAATCTAGTCCTCTCTGTGGGAACGATTCTTTCTTGCCCTTGCTTCATTATATATATTGAGTAGTAAGAAAGTGTAATTATTTTTGACACCTACGACAACGATCAAATTTTTGCGCCGCTGTCGGGGAGGCAGCGGTTGTCACTTGTTTTTGGTTTCTTATTTTTTTTGTTTTTAGTTTTTGTTTTATTTTTCTTATTTTCTGGTTTTTGACATAGTTTTGAGACCTCTTGTTTAAGGTACCAATTTCTATGGACGGAGCATATTGGAACAATGGATACGGTTTTCAACAACCTCAACACTATGAAAATTACCCACCATCTATGGGATACAATCAAAATCAATTTATTGGCTATGATGCATATCCTAGAGAACCTTACGGTGATTTTCGTACATACCAACAACAACCTTGTAGTGGGTATGTAAGTCAAGCACCAAGGTGGGATAATTCTACTTCTAATTGGCTTCATTCGAGTTGTATGCAGATTATGAATGTATTGCAAGACATGCAACAAAGACTAGACCAACTTGACCGTGATAGAGAGAACGTCGCACAAACCGATTTCTACAACACTTTTTCTTACCCGACTCCAGATCGTAGTTATGATCATTCACCCATTCAAAGGGAAGAGTCATGGGAAAGAGAACCCATTGTAGTTAATGGTGGTAAGCGTGTGAACGTCAGGAAACTTGCACAGAAATTATACAAGTTGGAAGATGATGGAGACTCTGAAGAGCTTGTTGAAGAAATTAGTAGGACCATGCAGATGGAACTTAAACGGCGTCGTGATAAAGATTGGGAAACTGACGACGATTCTTATTATAGGGAGTCTGAAAATGAAGATGATTGTGTTGAAAAGGATCAACCTTTGGAGATATTTGATGACATTAGTGTAGTTGACTCAACTCTTGATCTTTATAATGATCAAACACCTATTCAAAAGGTACATGAGTATGATGAAACTAGTGTTTTACAGAACTTCCTTGCAACAAGGTTTGAGCCTAATGATGACGAGTGTGTTGAGAATATGACCGATTTGACCAATATTGTGGAAGACCCAATTGAGCTTGCGACGAATCGTAATGATGATGTTTATGTCGAGATTTTGGTTAAGGCAGAAACGAACGAAGAATGGATGCAAGGTTTGATAGAGGACCATGATATACAAGAGGTGAATAATTCACTTGAGTTTTTCAAGGATGAAGAGGATTCCTTGATACAAGAGATTGTGATAGGTTTGTCTAACCCTTTGCGTATTGTTTCTTCTCCTTTACCTCTTATTGGTTTGAATGTATGTGCTTCGAGAATATTGTTGAATGACTTTGTTCTCGATTTCCGCCATTAGAGATACTTGATTCTCATACTATGCAGGTTTTGGAACAAGAAACCGTTGAAGTTCCTGAATTATATATTTTTTACCCACTTCCAAGTGTGGACAAGAATAAGTGTGGGGGAAACTTTTATCGGTTAATAGCTTCATTTCTGTTTTGTATTACTAATATTTGTGTGAAGCTAGTGTTTGCGAACCAGGTGCTATGGATGGATCCCCAACTTTTCAGATTATTGGTGTATGGGGAATTTTTCTTGCAAGTCGGGCTGACGACTTTAAACCAAGCGCTAAGCGGGAGGCAACCCACTGATTTTGTATATCTATCTCTATCTTTTTATTTCTCAAGTCTTTTATCTTTATTTTCTTATTTTGGATATTTGCATATCAAAACTCCAACTTTTAGAGATTTTTGAACAATTTAGAATAAACACTAGCCTTTCTAAATAGATGGAATTCTTGACGATGAGGTATATATTGGCTGAGTTGGGATTAGATGCCAACTAAATAGCTTGTTTAGTGTTTATCCTCCATTGTTCAGAAATAACTATGAGTTGGAGTATCAGTTTTTATTATGCATTTTATTTTCTTATTGTGTATATATATCATGTTATGAATTTCCCATCTTGAACTTTACTTTGATTGACTACATTTTACATTGAGGACAATGTAAAGTTTAAGTGTGGGGGAGTGTTCTCATATAGAATTTTTAGCCTTGTTAGTTTTCCCTTGTGTTTATAAGAGAGACGGGAAAAAAAAAAGTAGTAAAACTAAATAAAGAAAGAAAGAAAAAAAAAGATGATAAACTCCTAAGTTTAGAAACTTGTGCCTTACACTAACGGAAACATCGTGGTTGTAGGAGTTGAGGAACCTATTAGTAGAGTTTATTCATATGAAAACGAACAAAATATAAAAATAAATAACATGATAGTTGTCACTATATCTCGGAGTCGTCACCATATCACGTTATATTTTTATTTTTCCATATTTATCTATTGTTTCTCTAAGTGATTTGGTGGGGCACCAACATCGAATTGTTATCACTGCTAGGATGAAATAAAGTGATTGGGTTACTATATATATATATAAAAGAGACCAGACCAATTTGACCAAACGGTGTACATATACAAAAAAAAAGATTGACACTTGGATAGCAATATGTGTGTGGTCTCCCTGTCTTCGTCGCCTAAACAAGCGTGGAATGCAGGATCCATGGGAATTACCATGTAATCTGCTGACAAGAATCATGCGCTTGGATCCAAAAGATCCAATCATGTTGTCGATTTGAAAAAAAAAA
>NC_039360.1:115900768-115903680 GCF_003573695.1 Papaver somniferum
GGAGCTCCTGATCCTGATGGTTTTACTAGCCTCTTTTATCAAAAGCATTGGGACATTGTGGGGGAAGCTGTTGTTCATGTGACTCAAACCTGCTTTAGAAGTGGTAACATTGCCAAGGTTTTTAATCATACCAACATAGCTTTTATCCCAAAAGCCCCTCTTGCTGAATTGGTAACTCAGTATAGGTCTATTGGCCTATGTAATTTTTTTATGAACAATATTATTTACCAAAACCAAAGTGATTTTATCCCTAAGAGGAGTATCTCTGATAACATTTTGCGTGCTAATGAGGCCATATATGTTGTCAATCATAATATAAAGTTGAGGGCATAGCTGCCATCAAACTTGACATGTCTAAGGCCTATGATAATCTTGAGTGGGATTTTATTGAGAAAGTATTAACTAAAATGGGTTTGTCTAATCATTGGGTTAAACTGATAAACCAGTGTGTCTCCAATGTGTCTTATTTTGTTCTTCTTAATGGTAGCCCTACAAGTTTCTTCCAACCTGAAAGAGGTCTAAGACAGGGAGACCCTCTATCTCCCTATCTTTACATCATTTGTTCTGAAGTCCTATCTTCTTACATTGATAGCCTCCAAAAAAAGGGTACTTTAGAAGGCATAAGAGTCTGTAAAGAGGCTCCTGAAATGACTCATCTTCTGTTTGCTGATGATTCTCTCTTGTTTTTAAAAGCAACTGGAAAAAACTTTCATGTCATAAAAGACTATCTTCAAAAATACTGCCTTGCTTCTGGGCAAGAAATCAATTTTGAAAAATCTGGTATTTTGTTTAGTAGGAAGATTCCTGAACATAGGAAAGTCATTTGGCTAATATTCTAGATATCCAAAGCAGGGATTTAGGAGAAAAATATCTTGGAACACCTACTGTTTTCCAAGCTTCAAAAATTCAGACACATATGGGTATTCTCCAAGCCATTGATGCCAGGATCTCTATCTGGCTTCACAAGCTCTTATCCCAAGCTGTTAGGACTATTCTGATCAAGCACATTGGTCAAGTTATCTCTCTTTTTCAAATGGGAGCCTTTCTTATCCCTAAACACCTTTGTAAACAGATGGAATCTCACCTCTGTAAATTCTGGTGGGATGAAACTTTAGATCTGAAGGATAGAAAGTTGCACCTTCTAGGCTGGGACATTTTATGTTCCCCTAAAGCTGAAGGAGATTTGGGGTTCAGGAAGGCTGAGTTAAACAACCTAGAAATGCTTGTTAGGAATGCCTGGAGAATCCTGGAAAATCCTAACTGTCCTCTGGCCATTGTTCTTGAGGCCAAATATTTTCCCAAAACTGATTTTTTGAATGTTAAGTGTACTACTAAATGTTCTTGGACTTGCAAGTGCTTGCATGCTACTCCCTCCGTCCAAGTTTACTTGCTTAATTTGGATTTTGCAAAAACTTGAAAGAAATTCAAATTACTTCCACATACACCATCGATCTTTCAAATTGTTTGTTCAATATACTAGTTTTCATATCATAGTTTTTGTTTCTTTCTTGATAATTAGAAAATTTTAATAGGAAATATACCAATTTTTTGATATAAATTTGTTAAAAGAAACACAATTTAGGCAAGTAAAATTGGACGGAGGGAGTATTAAGGAACTTATAAAACCTTTTATTTCTTGGATTGTTGGGGATGGTCAATTTATTGACCCATGGTGTGATAAATGGATTCCCTCTCAGGGTTCTGCCACACCCAACCCTCTTGTTCCTCCTGATCCTAGTATTAAAGTTGCTTATTTCATTGATTCCCAATCCATAAGTTGGGATGTGTCTAAACACCCATTTTGATAATGCTTATGTTCAGAAGATTATCTCCATTCCCTTAAGCCAGCTTTGCACTCATGATAGGAGGGCTTGGGATCTTTCAAAGAATGGCAAATTTTCCTCTAAATCTGCCTACTTGGGGCTCAGAGGCCTTAGGCCTTCCCATTGTAAAAATCTTTGGAAGTGCATTTGGAAAGTTAAAGTGCCTTACAGAATTCAGGTCTTTTTATGGAGAGCAGCTAGAAATGCCTTGCCCTCCAGAACCATTCTCCATACTGGAATTCCTATGCATAGTGTGGATTGTCCTAGGTGTTCTGATCCTCAGGAAACTATTATGCATGCTTTGGTCCCTTGCCCCTTTGCTAGTAGAGTTTGGTTCATTTCTGATTTCAACATTAATACTCAATTTTTTCAGAAATAAATCTTTTTTAGATTGGCTTCTTTTCTGGTTAACTGACCATCAGTCTAAATTGTCTGAGGATAATCAATGTCTCTTTGTGGCTATCTTATGGTCTCTCTGGACCAGTAGAAACAACTTCATTTTCCAAGGCATTAGAGAAAACTTCACTGCCGTCTTAGCTAGAGCTAGAGCTATGCTCCTCACTAGGAATTCTAGAAATCCTAGTTTGACTACTCCCTCCACCATACATGTCAGTATTAGTGATAAATGGATGCCTCCTTCTTTTGGTTGGATTAAATGCAATACTGATGGTTCCTTTGATGATATCTCTGGAGCTAATGGTGCAGGGTATGTGATGCGTGATTTCTCAAGAAAAGCAACATTTTGTGCCTCCTTAGTCTTTGATGTTCACTCTGCTGAAGAAGCTGAAGCAAGGGCCATCTGGCCAGTTCTGAAGAAAGCTGTGGAACAACATCTCTCTCACATCATTGTAGAAAGCGATGCAAAAGCTCTCATCGATCAATTTTCAGCTGGGAATTTCGATGGAGACTCTAGGACGGATGCTATCTTTAAAGACATTCTTTTTTTTTCTTCCAAATTATCTGCTTGTATCTTTAGTTTTCAGCCTAGAAGTTGTAATTCTGTAGCTCATGAGCTTGCTCAATGGGCAAAACAAAACAATTCTTCCATATACTGGTTTAAATCCCATGTTTGGATCCTTCCAAAAAAAA